>NC_138202.1:294138167-294196052 GCF_964194415.1 Vipera berus | reverse complement strand
TAATGGGAGAAGATGCACAACCAACTGCAGTA
Organism: Vipera berus; assembly: GCF_964194415.1. Classification (NCBI taxonomy): domain Eukaryota; kingdom Metazoa; phylum Chordata; class Lepidosauria; order Squamata; family Viperidae; genus Vipera; species Vipera berus. Next base: position 294,196,020 of record NC_138202.1, on the reverse strand, counting down.
GTCAAACTCTTTTAATGATCTTAGCCTTTTGCAAAAAAAAATATTGACTAGACTGAATCTCCTTTCAGAAATAGAAACCGTAGAACAGTTTGTTGTTAGCTGCGAAGTCGTATCCGACCCATCGCGACCCCATGGACAACGTTCCTCCAGGCCTTCCTGTCCTCTACCATCTTCTGGAGTCCATTTAAGCTCATGCCTACTGCTTCACTGACTCCACCCAGCCACCTCCTCTGTCGTCCCCTTCTTCTATTGCCCTCAATCTTTCCCACCATCAGAACAGTTTATTTTCTGCTAAATACATTAAAAATGGTAAAAGGAAAGAAAAAAGAACAGCTACTTTATTGATTGCTTGTATACCATCTGCGTTCTGGTTCCCTTGAATTTAGAAGCAACGTGGGAGAAATTCTGCACATTCCACAGTGAGTAACTGTCACCAAATCTGAGCAAGTTCAAGGTCCCTGAGAAAGAATCTCAGCCAGGGCCAGAGCCAGCAGGATTTATTTAGTCATATTTTCTCCTCTTCCTTAAGAAACTGTAATCATTTATATATGATCATCTGTTCCTACATGTCAGAAATTAAAGCATATTTACAATAATCCCCTTAGATTAGTGGAATAGTGAGAGCTAAATCCCTCACTGCCAAATAAATACTTACAGTGAATAAATAGCATTAAGCACTTTTGTGAGTCAAATGCTGTTACACTTTGCAAAATGACTGAGTGTATAGGAGGAATTAATGCTTCCATCTTCATTTTGTCTTAGTTCTTAGTCCCACAATTTGAACAGAAAAATGCTAATAATAAATGTGTGCACATTTTCAAAGCAATTAAATACCTTGTTGAGAATACATATGATGCAGCTCATGCCTGGTTGGTACAAAGTCTATATGGGAAACAAATTTGGCACATGAACAATTATCACTGTAAATAGTGCATTGTCATTCAATCTACATCCTTATAGGTATTCAGTTCCATGAAAATATATGATGAGTCAAATAAATGTGGTTTAAAGGAAGCCAGAAAGATTTTCATACTGTATATGCAACCTTCCTGGTACACATAGGTTAAAGCAAGTGGACATCCTTATATAGATGTATCCATCCCATTTCATAGAAATCGCGCTTGGAAAGTATCTAAGATATTTTAGCATTGTATTTAGAACAATAGCACATGTCACTGCTGGACATAGTCTTCTTTATTTGATCTGATCTTGTGATTTTATGAGCAACTGGACATGCAGAAACCTACAGATGAACCTTTATTGGAAAGGTAATCAGATCACTAAAAAATATCTGCCTTCTTCATCTCTGCATATCAGGATGTTATGGGAATGTATTTAGAAAATTGTAGATTATTTCATGCTTGTGAACTCTGTTTAAGCTTCCTTTAATTAAATGAAACTAAATGATATTGATCTTCAGTATAACCTTTATTTTTTAATGGGCCTTTCTAAGACAAAATCCAATCTGCATTAGAAAATGGCGGCATTTTCAACCTAACACTGGGAAATCCTGCCATATATTAGGAAGATAAAGATCTAGTGAAATTGGTGATTGTTACTGAGCATCCTAAAGGGAACACCAGGGAGAAACTTTATAGATTTCCTTTTGGTAATTGCCCATGCCATCACCTTGTCAGGCATTTATGAAAGCTCCTGCAAAATGATATCTAATTCCTCCAAATTCCCACAGATTGCCCTAACTGGCACAGTTCTGCTTCTCAAGTCCATCCAGTTGGTCAAGTTCAAAAAAGCAAGTTAACAGATTATTTATAAACAGTTTGCAAGATTTTTTATATTACAATAGATTAGAATATGATCCAAATTGGTTCAGCATAATTTTCGATAACAGAACAATTTGAAATGACTGTGCAGTCCTTTCTCCATCTCTTCTATCTGTGTCTTAAAAAAATAGAGGTATTTAAAATGTATTGTGCGGAAGCCTTGGAGGTATGTGGCTGAAAAGGGGCAAAGTTAATGTTCTCTAAATAGCCCTCAATTGCTGTTAACTTCATCCATTTCTTCCCCTCAAATTGAGCAACTGTTTTCATTTTGATGTTTTTCATTATAGCCTATGGATCAAACACCTTTCCCAATTACATCATGAATTTTAGCAAACTAAACAGCTTGCCTTGCCTTGAATCACAGACATGAATCTAATGCTGTTTTTTAATCTCAAATATGAATTAATTTGAGATTTGTAGAAGTTTGCTATGTGGGGTCCACACAATTCCTAATTTGCTCTCAATACTTATTACACATTGTCTTATCTTGTCAAATGCTAAGGTGATGATTAGTATCCACAGTTATATTTTGCAACTAGCAACCTGACCCTCACTTTAAGTTGCAAATGCAGTCAGTATTTGCAAAGCATACAATCTTGTGCAGGAAATTAGCCTAATACACCAATGGAGTTAAAGTGGTTCTCCTGGATTTATGTTGTGCTACATAAAATAATGCTATGTATCTTTGTGGAAAGCAGTTCTGAATCTAAAACTATGAGCAAAGGTAATGCTCTTGGTGAACTTGTCCTGCTGGTAATTATCTCGCAGCTTCCATGTAATTTAATTCCTCACCCTAGGCAATCACAACCTGCAGACTGCATATTCCGTACTTGATGGAGGGCAAGGTGAATCCTGAGTCAGGAAAGAAGAGTATTCTGAAAAGGGAATGGCCCAGCACTTTTGAAGCCTCCTGTGCATATAATAAAGTCTGATGCTTGAATAGAGTCTAACAATCATAATAGCTTGGCGAGTAATGGGCCTTCACCTGGCAGAGGTCATTCAAGTCTTCTGCCCTCTTTGGCATTCAGAGAAGTCATTTTCTTAAACAGAAATTCTAAACTTATCTTCTGCCATTAGCTATCAGTCTCAGCTAGCTTAAACAAGTCGTATTATCACATAGAACAAAGTCCAATTCACCCTAAAAGTGACTTGGATATATCTCACAGAAACCAGAAGGAAAAAGGTGTTAGTTATATGGAGGAAACCCAACAAGATGAGCTAAATCTATTTTATTGCAAGGGTACATTAACAGAATCTTGCAAGTCTGAAGGTACAGACTTTCTGCCACCATTTTTAACTGTGCGATCAATTAGGGTGGCTGCTTCCTAACTTTCTTTCTCTGGCTGTTAAGCAGTTGTGTGCTCCTCCCTCTCTCTTTTGACCATTCCTTAAGCAGTGGGTCTTTCCCTTCTCCCCCAAGATCATCCACATATTCCATGTCATCTGACTAACAAAATCCACTAGATTGAGAGATAGGTTTTTCTTTTCTAAATCTTCTAGAAGAAGTAATTCTAATGAATCTACAAAAATTACAGGATAATCAAATAATAAAATGGGATCACCAGCATACTGAATCCATCAAGAAAATTACAAATAGACCACTGCAAATGGACAGGATTTTGAGATATGGGAAGGGATTCAAAGATCTATATTCTTCCGCTTGTAACGTTTAATCTTTAATAGCTATGACATGACTGATGTGTGTGTTTTTAATCTGTTTAAAAGTATTTCTAAACATAAATGGATAAAGATTACTTTTAACAAGAAAAAAAGAATATTCTTCTAGTCTGTTTGGATCCATCCTTTATTCTCTTTGTGTAGACATTGTGGGTAGCAACAATAGCTTGTAGTGGCCACCATGAAGTTGGGGGAACTAAAATGTCAAAATGCATACCAACTTGTCAGAACCTCCTTTGCAGAGGCCATAACACTGTCAAAATTATTGTTTTACATATATTTATCTATCTATCCATTTATAGGGAGATATCTATCTATATACAGTGTGTGTGTGTGTATGCAGACGTTAGTCTAGGCAGAAGTCAAAATTTCACTTGAAGTCAAGTCATATGAAGATATATGCACTTTTCTTTTAAGTTAAGTACTTCTTGGTACTAATGCCCTTCTTAAGCATTGTGCAACTTAATGGACTGTCTTCTCTTGGACAGACTTGAAAATATGAACAGTTGGAAAAGCTGTACAGTGCTATGCAAGGGTTCTAAAAATGGTTAAAATAGATGGCCATCACCATTTTGGGCATTTTGTAATGTTATCAAGTTTTCTTCTCTTTTGACCTCGTTTTTCATGTCATTCATTCTCACTTATTTTCTGTCATTCTCCTATTCTCCATAGAATTCAGTGGAACATTTCTATTTAAAGATTGAAAAAGCATGTGTTATAGATCTTCTCTAAGATTATATTTCTGCCTAAATTCTATTTAAGTCTGTAGTACAGCAGATTCTTGCTACCAAATTCTCAACTGCTCTTCCTGCATTCCTTAATATCAGTTCCTCTGTTCTTCTACAGATCTTCAAAAATATTTACAGATAAAATTCTAAATTCTGCACAGTCAATGTTGTATTATCCCTTACTTCTCTGATAACCGTTATAGTGCACTTGATGGGTCATCCACATTTAATTTTCTGTCTAATTGAAAACTGCACAGCAATGTCAGCTTAATGGAAAAGCATTCAGACAGAGAGCTTTGGGCTTAATTAGATAATTAACACAATCAATATAGCATTAATTGTTATTCATATTAATATTTAATTTCACTGTGGGTAGTTTGTTTCATGGTGCACTGTTAGCTTACAACACAGTTTACCTTGTTCCAGTTCACAGTATCATAAAAGCAGAATGAAGAGAAGATCAAGCCAAGTCAACCCCACTGCTACAGATGACCTCACTGTTAAAATTAAAACTGTATGGTAGTATTCCATGTGTGTGCAGTTAACCCTCCTAACCTCTTCCCTTCCTATTAATACAGGGCTACTGAATTATTGATGGTAACACAGAATTGTTATCTCCAGGGTGGCTCCTTACCATGTGTCAGTCAGATGTGCAAAGAGTGGAATTCTCAGAATTCTTAGTGTGGCTTTTTCTGACAAGCAATTCTGGGAATTCCTGCTCCACATATTATCTGGACGTGGCTGGATTCAGACCAGTTATTTTATGTGATCTGCATCTGGCTACAAGTTGATAGAATAATATGAAGAGTCACTTAGAATCCGAAAAAATGAGCAAATATTTTTATAATACCAGTATCAATGGTATTGCAAATGGCAATTAATAATATTCTAAATTAATAAGTGTAAAATGGAGTCATGAGGGCTGACGGACTATCTGCTTGAGATTTTTCTCTTCCTAAACTGCTTCTATTCTACCTAGTCATTATTAAAAAAGAATTGAGTTTTTTTAAACAATGAATTGAATGGAACAGTAACTTCCCTTGTTTTCTTCTACTTTCTTAATAACCTTTTCCTCTGGGGTTGTGGCTGCTCTGTGAGTCTCTGTGTTGCAAAAAGGAGTAAAATATTTTACTTCATTATTCAAACTCTCTTTTGATGTATACTCTTATAAATGAGGAACCTGCCTTTATTAACTTTATGGACATAAAATGTTTAACAGCCCCCTTTTAAATAACTGTTGAGTTTCAGGAAATAGAATATGGCTGTTAATCTAATTATTATTGGTTGATTTTAGTTAATTGATTCATGTATTGGATACATTCCTTTTCATTTATAGTTTAAAAAATAAACAGTAACCACATAAATAATAACTTGCTCTAATATCTGTTTGAAAATCAAGTGTACACCATATCATGTAATTAGATTAGCATTGCTTTAGAACTCATCGTCCACTTTTTTAAAGGGTAATTTTGAATGGCAATTGATTCATTTAAATCTGTGCCTTTCTTGGAAGGTAGATACAGCTTTGGAAAGCTTGCAGAGTTGTTTTTTTTTTGCAATGGAAGCAGCGAGGTTTTGTTCTAATGCTATTTAAGAAACAGTCTTATTTTATAAGGAAAACAGTTACATCATTAGACATTTATGTAAGACTTTGAAAGCAAAATGGAGTGTTGTCTTCTATGATTTTCATTTTTAAACATTGTGCAGGAAATACACAGAGCCACACGAATCATTGAAATAGAGCTGAACTAATGCTTCAATTAGACATAGCTACTGAAGTACCACTTTGCACAATGGGGGTGAATCCAATGCTTTGGATGCTGCAAAACTCTTGATACACATTTATTGATTAGATTGTTAGACCATGTTTCCTCCAGGAACTCAAAGAAAATTCACCTCGTGGCTTCCCTTTTTCCACTACAACAGCCCAATAGGGTAGGCTGAGGCACAGAATTTGATTGGTCCATATTCACCTAATGCTAGTCATCTACCCATCCCCGTGGCTGAGGGTAGACTCCGATTTGGAAAATGGCTGCCTAAGAAACTGAAACAGTCCAGAAGTAAAATAATCCTGTTTTTAAGCTGTCCTTCAATAGATGGACCAGGACTTTGAGTTTCAGTCGTATATCAATTTATGATACAATATATGTTATTAACTTGGTAGGACTTTGTTTCTCAGTAGACCTGTACTTAGTACTGAATAAATCTCTTTGCTTCTTTTCTATTTTAGCAGGGCTAATTGGTCACTAGTAGTTGCCAATGGAAAAAAATGGAATTTCAATAATAGGAATTCAGCCACTGTGCTGTAGTTCTCTTGTGTTCACTGGAGTCAAAGTTCATAAGAGGTTATAGTCTGCTTGTCTGGTTGAAATGAATGTGCTGAAGAGAGCAATAAGCCTCTGACACTGTTCCTGCAATTGCAATTCCTGCAATTTCTGCTATATATTATCCTGCTCCCTCTTCTTCAAATGGGTATAAAATCTGGGTTACTATGTAATGCTGCCATAATTTAGCTTCTCCTAGCTCATGGCTATGGTCACTTTACCATAATGTTCTCCCATCTTTGAGTTGCCAGAACAGTATGCCTCCATAAAATTGTACTGTCCTGCCTCTTGAGTCCTATTCCGCCCTAGCTTCGGAGAAATCCTAAAGCTTTAATGCCAGACAAATTAAAAGAAAAATATTGGTGGATTCCAGCAGCTTCATTTTTCTTCTTGATGTTTGGGGAAGCAAGTTTGGGGAAATGTGCCTGGATAGAGGGTTATTCCCTTTTCAAATAGCCTGAATAACAGATCACAAGCATGGACAACTCTCCAAGCTCACCTCATGCCACTCCTCCTTATGTAGAGCATGAGTTTAGCCCTCTTTCAGAAGAGCACTACACCCATATTTAGTAACGCCCCAAGCAACAGATGGCAAACACAGAAAAGGGCTGGCTAGGAATATCAGGAGGGTTTCCTTGCACTTCCCTCCTCTGTGTTATTTCTGACTATGCTATTCAGTAGCTACTTTCACTGATACCAACATGTATCTACTGCTGTATGTATTATCAGATTTCTCCAATTATTCTGTGGTTTGATGCAAGTGAATGGCAGTGATGGCAGCAAGTGATGAAGCTTAAGCTTGTGATTTGCAGCATCTACAAGTATCCCATTGAATATGCAAAATGCTGCAGATTGGGAAAATGGCACCACATAAGATAGTAAAGCAATAAAAAGTACAATGATCAGGAGAAGCAGCATAAAAGCAGTGATGCAGAGTTCCCCAACCTATGGGCCATGGACCACTACCGGGCCATGGCTTCTTGGCCACTGGGACACGTGAGTGGCTTGCCAGTGCATGCATGTGCTCACCCCATTGTACCGGTGCTAGCCTCGGCATGACCCTTGGTGTGACTCTTGCACTGGCAATAACCTCCGTGCAACCCTTGGTGTGACTCTTGCACTGGTGCTAGCCTCGGCCCCAAACTCAGTGTGACCCTCGCACCAGCACTAGCCTCGGCATGACTCTCGCACCTACAGTAGCCTCAGCACTGGCCTCAGCATGACCCTCACTCCAGCGCTAGCCTCGGCACATCTGTGCTAGCCTTGTCACAAATCTCTCTCCTGCTCTAGCCTTGGTGCTAGCCTCACTGTGACCCTTGCACTGGGACTAGCCTCAGCACGATCCTTGTGTCAATGCTAGCCTTGGCGCGACCTTCGTGTCAGCTCTAGTAGCCCCATTTACAGAGTGTGTTTACTTGCGGCCCTGTTCACACATACGCATGCACACCCACCCACCCAAATGTAGCTGCACACTCATATTTTATAAATATAGGCCTATCTCTTATTCAAAAGAGCACTTAACTAGTTTATATAAGGAATCTGGGTTAGATTTAGTTTATTGAGTTTACTTTAGTTTATTGAATTTATATACCGCCCTTTTCCCATAGGACTCAGGGCGGTTTACAAAGTATTTAAAAACGTCAATACAATACAAAAGTTAAAGACAGTTAAAATAATTAAATTTAATCCCTGAACAAATATAAAACCCCATTTAAAAACTCTCAGCCTGGGCCGGAAAGCTCAAAGAGCCAGGTCTTCAGGTCCTGGTGGAATGACCGAAGGTCGGGGGCAGTCCTAAGCTCCACGGGCAGCTGGTTCCAAAGGGTAGGCGCACCCACTGAGAATGCCCTCCCCCTGGGTGTTATCCACCGGCAGTCTTTTACCGGCGGCACCCTGAGAAGGCCCTCCATGTGGGAGCGCACAGGACGAAGGGAACTTGATGCCGCCAGCAGGTGTTCCCTTAAATATCCCGGACCCAAGCCATTTAGGGCTTTATAGGTCATCACCAGCACCTTGAATCTCACCCGGAGGGCAACTGGAAGCCAATGCAGCTCGCGGAGTAGAGGTGTTACATGGCAGTATCAGGAAACCCCCATCACAACTCGTGCAGCAGCATTCTGCACCAGCTGAAGCCTCCGAGTGGTCCTCAAGGACAGCCCCATATAGAGAGCGTTGCAGTAGTCTAAACGGGAGGTCATGAGCGCATGGGTGACTGTGAGTAGGGCATCTTGGTCCAGATAGGGTCGCAACTGGCGCATCAGGTGAACCTGGGCAAAAGCCCCTCTGGTCACGGATCCTATGTAATCTTCAAAACTGAGCCGTGAATCCAGGAGGACACCCAAGTAGCGAGCCCTATCAACGGGGGGGTAACACCTCACCCCCCATCGTTAAAGATGGAATAGTCTGGTTAACCCGAGATGCCGGTATGCACAGCCACTCAGTCTTGGCAGGATTGAGACGAAGCCTGTTTCTCCCCATCCAGACCTGGACCGCCTCCAGGCAATGGGACATCACGGCGAGGGCATCACTGGGTTGGTTCGGGGTGGAGAAAAAAAGTTGGGTGTCATCAGCATACTGATGATACCCCACCCCGAAACCACAAATGATCTCGCCTAGCGGCTTCATATAGATGTTGAACAGGATGGGAGAGAGAACCGACCCCTAAGGAACTCCATAAACGAGAGGCCTCGGGGTGGATCTCTGCCCTCCCGTCAACACCGATTGCGAGCGGCCCAGGAGATAGGAGGAGAACCACCGTAAAACGGTCCCTCCCACTCTCAACCCCCTGAGACGCTGCAGTAGGACACCATGGTCGATGGTATCAAAAGCCGCTGAGAGGTCTAATAGGACTAGGACAGAGAAACAACCCCTGTCCCGAGCCCGCCAGAGATCATTCACCAGCACGACCAATGCTGTCTCCGTGCTGTGACCGGGCCTGAAACCCGATTGGTACGGATCCAGATAATCAGTTTCCTCCAGGAACAGAGGAAGCTGATGCGCCACCACACTCTCGAGAACCTTCGCCAGAAAGCGAAGGTTGGAGACTGGATGATAGTTATTTAAAACAGCTGGATCCAGGGCAGGCTTCTTGAGGAGGGGTCTCACCAACGCCTCTTTCAAGGCAGTGGGGAAGATACCCTCCTTCAAGGAAGCAGTTATTACTGCCTGGAACCAGCTTCGTGTCTCCTCCTGAGCCGCATAAACCAGCCAGGAGGGGCATGGGTCCAACAAACAGGTGGTGGAGCTCAGCCTCCCCATAATCCTGTCCACATCATCAGGGGAAACAGGATCAAACTCAGTCCAGATAACATGCTCAAGACTGTCCGATTCATCCATGTCAGACTCTGACCAGTCAGAGTCTAAGCCGGCGCGGATCTGAGCGATTTTGTCCATCAGATGATGACTAAACTCCTCGGCCCGTCCCTGTAAGGGGTCCTCCCTCACCTCCTGGTTAAGAAGGGAGCGAGTTACCCTAAACAGGGCGGCCGGGCGATTATCTGCGGATGCGATGAGGGCAGCGAAGTAGTTAGCCTTTGCCATCTTCATCGTGGCAAGATAAGACCTTATAAAGGTTCTTAGCTGCAATCGGTCAGATTCGGATCGGCTGGACCTCCAACCACTCTCTAGACCCTGTCTCCAACGCTTCATCTCCCGGAGCTCCACAGAAAACCATGGAGCCCAGCGTGATCTGCGCTGAGTCAGGGGTCGCAAGGGTACAACATGGTCGAGTGCTTCAGTGGCTGCCTTTTCCCAGGCATCCACTAAGGCACTGGCCGGGTTGTGAGTGAGGGCAATGGGTATAGACCCAAGCACCATTTGGAACTGTTCTGGATCCATTAGGTGCCTGGGGCGGAACCATCTGGTTGGTTCTGCAGCCCAGCAGCGGGGGGTAGCATAACGGAAGACTAGTTGCAGGAGATGATGATCGGACCATGATAGGGGGACAATAGCTGGCAAACCCCGTCCCAGATCATCCAACCACTGTCTAGATAAAAACACCAGGTCAAGAGTGTGACCGCCCACATGAGTCGGGCCATGAATTACTTGGGTCAGGTCCATGGCCATCATGGAAGCCATGAACTCCCGAGCTAACTCTGACGACCCTCCCTCTAAATCCCCTTAGAGTCACCTTACAGGGGAGAGGGGGTGGCACAAAAATTTAATACATAAAAATAAATGATCTAACAGATGTTTTGGAAATAGTTGGCCAAGTATTATGCAGGCAGATTTTGGAGAAGCCAGATGTCAGGTCTCTTCTATAACTCAAACTGAAATGACCAGCTAAGCAAATTGGTTTGTGCTTAAATTGTAAGCCGCCCTGAGTCTTCGGAGAAGGGCGGGATATAAATGGGATTAAAATTTAAAATTAATTAAAAAAAATAGAGGGGAATGCTTCCGTAAAGACCAAAGTGACCAATAGGAACTGGGAAGAATGCATATCCTGATGATGTCATCAAACACACTTTTGAGGAAGCTTCATATCATCTTCACAACCAAGACTGTTGTGAGCAGATGGAAAACACAATTTTGAAACTGGAAAATTTAAGCACCTCTATTGTTGGCTGGGGATGATGAAGGACTTCGTGAAGGCTTCATGTGGATTCTGCAATCATGGCTAACTTAAAACCAGAAATCTGAGTCCTATGGTTTATCCAGGTGTGGCTATATATACTGTATTATATAAATACATACAACCAGAACTGGATACCTTTGGAAGATAAGGCAAAAAAGTTATAATATAACTTTAGAGAAAGTACTCAAGAGTCAAAATCATGCAACTAAAAGACAGCACATTATTAGGAAGTTTTAATAAATCTTGTCATCTCCATTGTCAGCTGTGTACTTGACTGAGAGATAAGGACAGATCCTTGGCACAGTTGCAATCTTTTATGTTTGGGCAGTATATGAGCAGATTGGCTTTGTAATATGAATAGACAGAAAGACATTCAATGGGCCCAGAAAAAAAATTGGCAAGCTGATTCAGTGTTATATTTAGACAGAAGATGCCCTGTGCCTAAGCTACAGCATGAGTGCCTAATGGGCATAGGAAAAACAATCAAACTGGAACCTTCCATGTTGACTGAACTGGCCTTTTGAGATTCCTCTGTCCTTTTTCTGATTAGTTTGCTATTTATTAATGCAGAATGCTGTTGTTTTTCTTCACACAGAATCTTGGCATTGACCTGATTGACCAGGTAAAGCAAAAACCCTCTGTTCCCTAAAATGAAGAGGAAAAACAAAACTGCTCATTTTACCTCTAAAACAAATATCTTTAGAAATGCTTTTGTGTGATGGATTGCTCCCTGAAGCCCTTAGCTAAAAGAGATCAGGGGAAAAAATGGGCTCCAGCAGCCAGCTGGCCAAGATAGCTGCTGACAGTACTGTAAATTAACATGGACATGAATTGCAGTATCACATAATGTTATTAAACCAAATGTTGACTGGGGTCATTAACTATGGTCATAGCATGACAAATGTAGTATGATTATGTAAAAACCCAATTCTACTCTATTGCAAGGCTACATTAACAGAATCTTGCAGGTTTGAAAGTAGAAATCCCCTGCTGTCTCCTTTATAATCTGAGAAGCTAGGGAGGTTTTATTCCGAGTGTCTCGCTTTGCCCACTATCCACCTTCAGGCTATGCCCTCTCTTATTTAACCATTCCTAGGCATGATCCCTTTGCTTCATCTCCCAAGGCATTTCCCACATACCATTACAGATTAAAACACATTCTATGTTCTCTGGGAAGTGAGGAATAAAACAGGGCAGTGACCTTATCTTTGACCCCATTCTCAGTAGCCTCATCTAAGCCTTTAATATAAGAAGGGATTGGTCAGATTAGACCAGACTCCTTTTGTCAGCTTTGCTTATTTTTCAAAGCTGATCATAGAGAAATGTATGTAAGGACATAGAGAGAAACAGGGAAACTATTTCAGTAGTTTTGAATTATCATTGCGTAATGTGTTTTTTCCCCCTTAAAAGCTACCTCATAGAACATTTTGAGCCTTGGTGGAGCAGTGGGCTAATGCCTCCTTAAGTAACACCAGCTGCCTGCAATTAGTGCAGGTTCGCATCCCACCAGGCTCAAGGTTGACTCAGCCTTCCATCCTTCCGAGGTAGGTAAAATGAGGACCCAGATTGTTGGGGGCAATAAGCTGACTTTGTAATAATGCCGCTTGGGGGGGGGGGCGAAAGCCCTAATAAGCAGGCATATACATAGAATGAAGGCTACTGCTAAGCTTGTAAGCTGCCCTGAGTCTTCGGAGAAGGGCGGGATATAAATGTAATAAAAATAAATAAATAAAATAAATTTTGTTATCAATGTGAGCTTAGCCATGTACTCAGTACTAAAATGTGTAAGTGCTTTACTGAAAAGAGAGATAAACAGTAATGATTTTCATTGAAGAAAATCTTGTTTTGCTACTCTAGATTTTGCAGTTTAGATAGTTGGTAGAAATTTCTAACAGCATTTTCTGTGCCAAAGCATGAATTGAATGAAAGGGATGGTTGATGACATTTTGAAGAAAGCTGTCTATGGTACAATGTTGGCAATACATTTCTCTGAATAAAAAGAAACTAATTTGTATTTTATTTCTGGGGAATGTACCCTATATGTGGCATTGGCAAAAGTGAATATATTGCAGAGAACTGATGGGAGGATATATATAGAAAAGAGATACCATGATACTACCATTCTCTTGGTTGCAGCCTAATCTTTTTAGATATTAAGAATTGAAAACATACTGTAATTCTTTGTCATCCTAGAGGCTATTTGAATGGCCCTATATGGTTATTGTCAAGCTGTGGGTTTAAAATAGTGATCTGTTTATAACACAACAAATATATTTAAAGCTATAGACATCAACAAATAGCTTGCCACATAATAAAAAATAAAACTTTTATGGATTAAAACAAAAGGCCATAAAATGTAAAATCAGCCCAGGCTACCTTTGTGGAATTATTGCACAGTACCTTAATGCATACAGCAATTTTTCATCTGAATCTGGCAAATATTAATAAAGTTGTGAGAATTATAACTTCCTATCTAAATTTTTTTATCTGGGGTTGGAAACAACAAAATAAAATGTATAATGAAAGTTAATAAATGTAACCAAGAATTATAACGAATGATAACCTTTAAAACTACTTATTTCAATTGGAAACAAGTACATTCTAAGATCACTGAACTTTAAAATTATTACTATTTATAGCTACTTCTATGAGCAAGTTTAGAATGTAGGCATAGGAAAAAATATTCACCTTGAAGTAGTATTTACTTTGAAATGTATTTCAGGTAGAGAATCACCTTACCTCACCTCATTTTCTACAAATATATGCCTCAATAACTAAAATGTTCTTTTTTGTTTTGAATCAGAAATACAATGGCATAATGAAACATTTTGAGTGGGTGAGGCCTACAACTTTTTGAACAAATATGTAAAGGATAGGGATGTTGTATTCTGTGAGGGTTTTAAAAATGATTTGTTCAGCCTAACCGCATAATATCTTTATGGTAGTTCTCAGATTCAATTGTGGAAAAATCAGTGTTGCTGTTTCCTTTTATTCTGATGCAGGAAATTCATAAAATTGCAGCATAAGCTGGTTTAGGACACTTTTATACAAACAATCACAAAATCTAATACTCTTTGGGTGTGTGGGGGGGAGAAAATTGTATCTCTGTCCATGTACGGTATATAACACTGCTCTGATACTGCTGCAACTCTTTCTTTCGTTAAATGTTAAGCGTGGTCTTGCTGCAGCTGAAATCTGTCCAACGTCGCAGTCGAGATGCTGACAAGCAAACAAATAGGCAGAGACAGTTCCAGGGCTAGATGTGGTAAAGTTGTGATACACATTATCAAGAACACTTGTCTGCTTGGAACACTGCTGTATCTATTCATACGGGTGGTTTAATGTGTTCCGTGACTCACACTGTGCATTATAATCCCCCCAAGAACAACAACATCTTTTGTATTTATCAAAACCTTGAAGCTCAAATCTAATTTAGGGATTTGTGGATCAGTATAAATCTAATTTCTTTTGTTACTGTATTAGTAAGACAATATTAGACTCCGTCACAATGTTAGATCTCTATCCATCTGTTTTCACATTTCTCCTTAATGGATGAAAGTTCGGTGTGCAGCTTCCCCTAATGTAAATAATGCTCATGTAAATTCCCTCCAAACCTTTCCTAATGTCATTTGTTATTACATACAGTTCCCCAGTGAAAGCTTTTACAGATGTAAGCGCTTTGAAAAATTTACTTGCTTCTTGTTATATGCAGTTTTCAAAAACATGCAATATAATCTTCTACGCCCTTGTCTGACTCACTCAGTCTGGATAGCCTGATGCAGCAGTTTTTGCAGCTGTATTTTCTTCCCCTAACCAGAGTTGTAAGTGTAAGGCCAAAAGAAGGAGATGGTTTCCTTTTTTTGCTAACAGAAGAACACAAACATACCTTAAACCCAGTATCTGGTAACCAGTGGTGGGATTCAAATATGTGAACAATCAGTTCTTTGTGTGGATGGTGCTTCCGGAAGTCCATTCTGGGCCTGGGCAACAAAAAATGAGCTGAATCCCACCACTGCTTGTAACCCATCTGGAGAAAGCTAGGTCATCTGAGGCATATCAGCAGGTAATAAACTCACAACCACAAATTGACACACAATATGTGGTTAAGGTATCACATGCAGTTTATTAAGAATCCACAACAGCAAAAAAAAAAACATAAATGGGGTGTTAGGCTTAAAAAAAAGATTACCCTTCAAAAGCAAAAATGCTTTCCAAAGAACAATGCCAACAGGGCTTTAGAAAAAAGACTAGCTTTGAAGGGAAATGGGCTAATGTCTAATTGTTCATTGTGTCTATTTATTCATTGTGTCTAGCAATCCTTCCGGCATCTTGGAAGAGTTCATAATCATTTGGGCTGGGGGGAGAGGGAGAGGAGAGCTTAGATTCCTTGTTTCTTTCCTCAAACCCAAATATTGCTCCCAAGAGAATTTTGAAGCCGCTCAATCTTAAGAGAGAAGAGCTTTCTTACTCAGAAATTTGTTCAATGGCACTTCCCTAGATTTACCTTTACTGACAGAGCTCTTCTGAAAACTACCTAGGAAAGCAGAAAAGGCTCCTACTTTTGGTGCCTATCATTTTGAGTTGTACAATTAATTGTTTTTGACAGATTATGGTGATGCTGTTTGGAATAAAGTTTTTCCAGGTTCTTTTAATGAGGGTTATATAATTAATTTTGAAGGCTGGTAAACATCCTGCTGTTGGAGAAGACATTGCCTGATTTCCCTGATAAATGTTGATATTGATAGTTTAAAAGCAATTCTGCCATATAGATCGTATCAACAGCAACTTCACATGTGGAGTCTGGTTTCATATGCATATGAGACATCTCAGATAACATTAGGTTATTCTTTAATATTTTTGGTATCAATTTAAAGAATAGGAATTGGCAGTCTTAGGCTTTGATATAGTGCAGTGGAACCCGAATGTGTATTTTCCTTGAATCACATAGCTGCTAATAAGTATAGCTAGTGTACTCACCTCAAACCCCAAATACGTTTCCTACTTCAGATCTGAACCCATGCACATCACTGTCTTTCAGTTAGTTAGATATTTTTGTTTCAGGGGCAAGAATAAACCCCTACATCTTCTTTATTAGATTACAGTTTTCATGCAGTGATAATAGTTTTAACTTTCCTAACTTTTAGGTTTAACACAGATCATATTCTTTTATATTATGTTTGCCTATGGGATCCAAGTGAATTGTGAAGTTATTACGTGTATCCTCGGATAATATAACAATAGTTTGTTTTTTAATAAAAATACCATTGCATTTCCAGCATAAATAGATCCAAAGTATATTTGGAAAATATAGGGTCAGAAGTATATATTTCATTCTTATTCTCATTATAAACAAATGTTTCAGCATATCCCAATTTGAAAATCACATTTTTAAAAATCATATGCTAATAGAAATATTAAAGCTTTTAAAATGCCAAATCAACAGTCATGTTTTTGAGCCATTTGAGTTATTCAAAAGGGATGTGGATTGTCTAAAACTGGGAATAGCAGTTTATTAAATTACAATATATTTTGATTTCACAATTTCTTCCATATGTATTAGCAGCATCTTGAATTTCTGTCAGCATTGAAATGTATTTTGGGGGATTTCAAATATACAGGATTTTAGGACAATTAAATTAAAGAGAATTAATAATAATGTTCAGACAATAAGCTGAATATTGTCCTACTATGGTGACTGTTTGGTTTAATATAGTAATAATTTTAAGATGTTTTGAGGAACAGTTATAATTGTTTAAAGATGAAAACATGATTTTAAAATATGGCCCAACGTTTGGAGTTTCCTTCCTCCCTTCCTCCCTCCCTTCCTCCCTTCCCCCTTCCCCCTCCCTCCCTCCCCCTCCTTCCCAAATCAACCAATCAACTAATGAAGCAATAACTTACCACAGTTCATTTAGTGACCATTTGAAGTTACATCATTGAAAAAAGTGACTTATGACTTTTTTTTCACACATCTGACTATTGCAGCATCCTCATGGTCATGTGATCAAAATTTGGATTCTTGGCAACTGATTCATGTTTATGATGGTTGCAATGTCCCGGGGTCATATGATTGCCTTTTGCAACGTTATGACAAGCGAAGTCAATGAGGAAGCCAGATTCACTTTACAACTGTGTTACTAACTTAACATCGGCAGTGATTCCCTTAACAACTGTGGCAAGAGATGTGGTAAAATAGAGCGAAACTCACTTAACTATCTTGCTTAACAACAGAAATTTTGGGCTCAGTTGTGGCAGTAAGTTGAGGACCACCTGTAATTTGGTTTCCAATTTCCTGGATCTATGAATCAATGTGAACTCATCTGAAAAGGCTTCTAAAATAGCTGGATACACGTGAGCAAGTTGATTATGATAAACTGCTCATGTTCTCATCTGAAAAGGACAAAATTGAGGATTACAAGGTGTTCCACAAGTGATGGACCCACCGGGATCAGGATGTGCATTTGATCAAAGTCAAATGTGCTTTAATAAAAATCAAAGGAAATATTGAAAACCAGATTTTTTCAAAAAAATATGGAAGGAATAATGTTGTGATCTGGATGGCATTTTCTTGGGGAATCAAGTATAAAGTTTCTTCTATAAAACAATTTCTAAAGCTTTCAGCCTGACGACTGGGTGCCATGGGGATATGCAAAATTTGTCTTGCTGCTAACAGTGCTGAACTGGGCAAATAAAACTGTCAAAGTCCCTTACAATTAAGATATCAGAAGAGTACCTTAATTGAATACAGAGCAATGTAACCCTCCAATTTATTACCAGAAGTGCACTTCTGAAACAGTTTCCCCCTGTAAATGTTGCTAATGTTGCACCAGAGAATGTCCTACTGGACATTACTGGAAAACAACAGTTAACAATTAAAAAAAAAAGATGAATCTGTTAGCAGGATTGAGTGAGGGGCTATGGTTCTTAAACAATCTGAAAAGTTTGAGACTAAACTGAAAACAAAAACCTCCTGTATATATGGTTTTTTAAAAAAAACAGTGAATTAATAAGAACATTTTCTTGCACAGAAAATACTGGTAGGAGCATATTAAGTGAATGAAGTTTACAGGGCATCTTTTTCTTTCTTAACAGACTTCAACACATATAAAATCTAATTAATCAGTGAGAATTACATCTTTCCTTTTAACAGGAAAATACTTCCTTTCCCAAGAATGAAGCTTCTATTCTTGCCAATGCACTCACTCACTCATGCTCAAAGTCCAGTTGTAAAGGGGACAAGACTAGTGGAGTCTAAAGAAAGGTGTATCTTCCCAATTTCACTAGAAAACTAGGCAGTAAAGGCCCTTTTAGGCATCAGATCACTTGCCTGGAGAAATCCAGATTAGACCTTACTGCCTAGGCCCTAGGGCAAGGGTAGGCAACCTCAGCTCTTTTATGACTCATAGCTGACTCAGGAATTCTGGGAGTTGAAGTCCATAAGTCATAAAAGAGCCAAGGTTGCCTGCCCCTGGCCTAGGGTAGAAGCAGATATTCCTGGGCTTGCAGCCTCACTTTCGGAAAGTAAGCACAGTGTACATGGGTGTGCATGTTGGCATCTAGAAAGAAACTCCTTCTTCAGGGGTATAATTCAATCCCAAGCTTTGAGTTTCGATGCAACTGACAGTTGTTATCATGCAATTAGTTTTGGTTGGCATGAACTTCCAAAGAGACAGAGAGAGAGAGAGAAATGCTTCTCACTTCATTCCAAATTCCCAATGGGTTCGTTTGGAAAGGAGGAAAAGTTCAAAGATATAAAGGTGAGAATACACCCATGAGTTAAGACAGTTGCATTTAAATCTTTCATTGCTTAAGTGTGGCTCCAATGTCCCTGAAGTTATGACCTCTGATGTTATGCCGAATGATTTGCAGCTTCCCAGTCTATGGAGTGGAAGACCTTTGCATGTGCTAAAATGTACTAGCTCATCCGTGTGTTATTACTTCATGTGTTCCAAGGCTGACAGCATTTGAAAAAATTACTGGAAAAATACTATTCAGTTAATAATATGGCTTAAATTCAAAGTTAGATAAAGTGATGATATTGCAAGATATTAAGCTGCCCTGGAGTTTACATCCAAGAAATAATTTATTGCAATTGCTACTAGGGGAACAATATACTCTTTGTTAATACATTTTTCTTTCTTTCTTTTTTTAAATATGTATGCAAAAAGTCCTAAACAAAGGAAAAGAAAAGAAATGAGAACAGAAGGAGACAGAGAAGGGTAAAAGGGAGATTTTATTTATTTATTTTATTTTAATTCCATTTATATCCCGCCCTTCTCCGAAGACTCAGGGCGGCTTACAAGCTTAGCAGTAGCCTTCATTCTATGTATATGCCTGCTTATTAGGGCTTTCACACACACCCCAAGCGGCATTATTACAAAGTCAGCTTAATTGCCCCCAACAATCTGGGTCCTCATTTTACCTACCTGGGAAGGATGGAAGGCTGAGTCAACCTTGAGCCTGGTGGGATGCGAACCTGCACTAATTGCAGGCAGCTGGTGTTACTTAAGGAGGCATTTTTGAGATAGTATACCTAACTCAAGTACTAATCAAAGTATATACTAATCAAAGATGTCAAAATGGATTTGTATAAAAGACACACTGGTTCCATATTCCATGCTTTCATTTGTTCTTGAACATATATTTGTAGTGTGTTCCAACTATCATTCATAAATGGCTATTACTGGCTCATTATTTTGTAAAGAA
The DNA here is from genome assembly GCF_964194415.1 of Vipera berus. Lineage (NCBI taxonomy): Eukaryota > Metazoa > Chordata > Lepidosauria > Squamata > Viperidae > Vipera > Vipera berus. The sequence goes on along the minus strand of NC_138202.1, from coordinate 294,176,231 downwards.
TAAGATAAATCCTCTAGTGCTACAGAAGATTCTGAGACACTGAAGGACTATCAAAAAAATTTCACCTTTTTGGCTAAGAGCATTTATGGTACAACATGACCTAATTGCCTAAAACACACACTCTACATACCCCCCAGGTTCTCTACTCAAACAATTTCTATTTTTCCCCAAAATGTGGGTTCCCTTTTAGATACAGTTAGCATGAATATAAATACTATAAAGGACCTGTTGTACAATGTTGTAGCTAATATTGTAGATAATTTTTCTAAAATGTTTAAAATTCAGTTTAATCATCTGATATACCGTATATGTTTGGTTATTAGAGTTTGTACAGGAAGTCAAGGTTATCCATTTTCCTATTTTCCCCGTAACAACAACCTTTGACTGAAGTGAGAGAGAATAAGAGAGAATAACTAGCCCAAAGAATAAGTCACCCAGAAAGGTTTCGTGGCTAGGAATGAATTAAAACCAGGATTTTATCAGTGTCAATCCAAGATTTAATCAATATACTGCATGGGTTTTCTCAACATTCTTAGATACCTCTCAAGATATTTTCATTTCAAGATAAATTATTTGCTATGAGTAGAAGCTGTTCAGAAAAAAGTAATTTTTGTAATGTGGCTTAAGCTTAGATTCTGGTTAATTAATCATGTTTAGAAAAGACTCTCACAAATCTAGAGATAGTGATATGCGAGACTTAATTTTATCAGTGAACATCCACATATCATCTGTATAGAAGAATATTGTGTATTTCTCATCTATATGAATGACCTTATAGCTCATCTATATGATTAACTAGGTTATAAATCACTTTATTCTGCCTGATCAAACACAAATTAAATTCGAAACTCAAATCAGTTACACAAACAAAAAATAGCTAGAACACAACTCAACTGTATTCCCTCTTTCTGATAAAAAAGTTCACATATAGTCCAATTTATCTTCACATGTTTTTGAAAAATAGTAAATTATGTAGTCATTTAAACATTCCTGTGAGAGAATAAAAGAAAGGCTGTGCCAATATATTTTATCAAAGGCTTTCTCTGAATTCAATTAGTAAATTATTACAACTGGATCCACCTTAGCTCAGTGATAAGTTTGGGAGTTATTACTAGTCTTAAATTATCAGACCTTGTCTATAGTGAAGAAATCCTGCTTGAGCAAGGTGTATCGCTCTTGCTAATACCTTCTAGAATGCTCCAATCACTTTTTAATATCTACCTTTAATTACAAAAAAGGCCTCTGTTTGATTCAGGAATGTCAATAGTATAAACTTCATGATGAGCAGATTTAAACATGTTCTGAAAAAAGAGAGAAAAAGGAGAAGAGAGAGAGATTTTGAGATTTGAAAATCTAAGTTTGCTTTCTTTACTATCCATATGGATCCAAGAAAAAGAACCTGAAAACGGCAGTTGAGGAGTCACTAGGGGTTGCATAAACAGACTGTTTGTTATGGTTGAGATTTGTATTGGTTTCTTGAACGGTTGGGACTTTCAGGAAAAAATAAAGTAAACTCTATTGTATGTTTTTGGGGAAGCTGAACAGCTTCCGATAGGGCAGTCCTGTGAGATATCAGGCAGCTGCAGATTTCAGCCGCACACAGTTATAACTGAAAGAAAGGATTCTTTGTTTGACTTTGATAATTAAAATCAAGATTAATGTGTTTCCAGCCAGATCAGTGACAACCTTACTTGGAACATAAATATACATGTAAATGTTCTTCTAGTTAATCCAAATCATAAAATGGAAATAGACAAATTTATTAGACCTGCTGAAACAAGAACTTTTTAAAAGCGATATTTCCCAATAGATAGGCTTTCCATGAAATCAGTGTGGATGCAACATGTACAATTGTAAGCTGAAATGACAGAGAATTATTTTCAAGATTGTTCTTTTTTTTGTTGGGGGCTCTTTTTCTAAACCAGAATGTAACTCCTAAGAAAAAAAATCTTTCACCTTTTGGTCTTAATTTTAATGAAAGTAGATATATAAAACTTGATAAATCAGAGCAACATCCATCTAAATGCTGGGGAGATGAAGTTGGAGAGAAATCAGGTAAAATGGATTTTGGAGTGGAAGTTCCCTCATCCTTGACAAGTGCAGATGTGGGTGACAGAGTCCTGGTGCCTTGTCATTCTCATTCAAAGTAGGGTTGATGAAAGGTTGCAGAATGTGATGCCTGAGAACAGGCATCTTTCAATGGCACACAGCTCTATACATATCAATGGCTTTTTACATGATTTCTTGACAGTTCTACCCCCTGGTTGTCTTTTTTGGCAGCCAATCGATTGTGGAGATATTTGTGATAAGGTCTGTGGCTGATAAGACATCTTAGCATCAATTTAATGTCTTTCTGCAGTGCTGAAAGAGCTTAATATATCTCACTTTCAGCCTTGGCCTTGGAAGGACTAATTTATCACTGGGCTTTCAAAGTGCTGGTTTCCCAGCCTAAGAAATGATCTCCTGTTCTTTTTAGCTTTGTCAAGAAACAAGCCTTGCCTCAATCTTCTTGTCTTTCACATCTGGGATATTCCTCATTTTCCCATCCCATTTCACCTATCATTTAGATTTTGTTCTCTGAAGCTTGGCTGTATTGATGGTTCTTCATGTACCACCTCATGCCCACCAGCAATTCTGGTGATTTTATGATTATTTTCAAATAATAAATCATGCTCAAGCCTGAACTGTTTACCTATCTAGCCCTATGTCCTCATTTGTTATGATCTAAAAATATCATCCTGGAAAAATTTGATCAATGTCTCAACTATTCTAGAAATGTTTCCAGAAAACATTTCAGAATTGTAAGTGTTCTAACAGAACTCCACTGATAAACTTGGCAAGAAAGTTTGCTACACGTTCTTTTTCAGTGTATATATGAATTTGGTGAGAAAAATAATGCAATGTCTTGGATAAGTCTTCACTGTTGTTTTATCTGCTAAATATTAAAAAAGAGTTACACTGTTTTACTAATGATATGCATTTTATATTTTAAGCTTAAACTCCATTTCTCTCTGAGAGGACATCTAATATACTTTATCTTTTGAGAAAAGCTAAGAGAAATGAAGTTATTGCCCAAAATCTGGCCAGGCTTCTATGCTATTGTGTAATGCTTTCCATTTTGGACCATTTAATAAAAATAAGTAGGGACCTGACAAGCAATATTTTTTCTGTACAGTATGTTTGCGTACAGATTAATAGAACAGTGGAACTTTAGAATAGATTTATTTTATATAGTTAAGATTATATCAGTTCTCAGAGGTAAATTTATCTATGTGAATAAGACATGTCAAAGCGGTAGATGATCAACAAGCTAAACCATTTCTGTTTTTTAAAAAAATTCTGAAAGATATAGTGGTGGTTGATAATTACTTGTGATGTGGTGAGTGGAGTGGAAGAGAGGCAATCCATAGGGAAGTGGGAAAGTTCAACAGGATAACAAAATGTCTCTCACAATTGAATAAAAGTAAATACAGAAAGACTATTGGTCTGGAAAACACACTATTAATGTTGTCATTTTCCCACAGGCAAATAAAAAGCTAATCTCTTCAGATTTATTTAGCCCTTTTATTAAATTATGCAAGAGAGTGTGTTCATTCAGCTCCTGTACAGTTAATTTACCATTGCAATAGATAAGATAAAAGTACAAGCTGCAAAAATCTGAAATATAGATTTGCTTTCAGAAGATAGACCACCATCTGCATTTGGGTATGTGTGGAATTTTCTCTATAAACTGCTACTGAGAAGTTTATATTTGATCCCCAGTGCAAGTTATCTTCAGATACTTTTCTATCAATTATTTTTCCATTTTTTCTAAGAATATTTTCCTTTTGTTCCAAGCATAATTATTTCAGAGAGATTTGCAAGTCATTATTCATGCATGTTGTTATGTGGGTATTAGCGTTCCGTGCGCCTTTGGTGTCTAGTCATGCCGGCCACATGACCACGGAGACGTCCTCGGACAAGCGCTGGCTCTTTGGCTTTGAAATGGAGATGAGCACTGGCCCCTAGAGTTGGAAATGACTAGCACGCATGTGCGGGGGAACCTTTACCTTTACCTTTACCTTTTAGCCAATTCCTGGGTTCAGAATGGCTTTGGAATCAATCACATCTCACAAGCTCAAGATGATTCTTGCCTTGTGATTTTGATTACAATTTGGAGGTTACTTATGGTGTGGCAAGGGAGATGTATACTGAGAAAAATGCAGTGGAGATAGAGAGAAAAGGAAATAGTCATTGTGTTTTAGTCTCAGTTCATCTGTCAGAAAAAATGCCCATTTAAGAATATATCTCTCTGTCATCAATTCCCAATGTTTTCCTGACAAGATGTTTTGGGTAGAGAGGAGAAGGAGATTCAAAGTCTACTGAAAAGTAAGTTGTGGAAGTTGTTTTCATAAGACTCAGTCCTTAGCCCTTGTACTCAAGAATATGCCTTCTATAATTCATCTGTCTCAAAAGGGGAAGACTATGAAAACTATGAATACTTCATGACAGGCCTGCCTGTTCAGTATGAAACATCAAGGCCTATCCTATCCACATTCATTTGAACTCTATATAGAAGTCTCTGAACTGGAGGCTTCATGAGTCTACAAGTGTGTAAGTCAGGCTATCATGAATATAATATTCCCTCCTTCTTCCATTCCCAAGTCATTGATCTAGAGTTATTGGACTTCAAACTCTCAACAGGAAGGCTAATGAGAAGAGATTTCAAGAGTGGCAGTCCTGTGAACAAGGGGAAGCATCCTAATATTACTCAGAAATGTTCTGTCATCAGAAATCAACATCAAGACCTCTGTCATGATCATTCCTAAAGAAAGAGGAGTTTCCTTTATTTATATTTTATAAGCTTGGTGACTGTATATAATTTGACCTGGGGCAGGAATTATACCATCTCACAGCAAAGTAGGTGAATCTATTCAAAGAGAAATCTACTAAAGGCATTTTTTTCAAAGAAATCTAGTGATGCCAATACAAGAGGAGGAAGAGGAGAACTGTTTGTGTCATTTATTGCATTTTAGAATCATCATCTGCCCTTTATGTTGGAATAACAACCACTTTTAGGCACCAGAAAAATACTGTGATACCATAGAATATAGCCTAAATATCTAATTTCTTGGGTTGAGTTTGGTTCATCATACTGTGGTATTTACAGGCAACTCCGCCCAGTGCAATTAGATACCTAAAGTGTTGATCTTGAAAAAGCAAGCCCATTTGAAAACATTGAGATTGAAAATTTGCATGTACAAGTTGATATAATCACAGTAGCAAGATTTCAAGAAATAATCATATATTTGAAACAGTCTCAACTACCAAGGAATAGGCCATTCTATTTTTTTGGAGCTGTCCAGAGTCACCGAGATTGAGTGGGCAGTCATAAAACATTTCTAAATAAATAAATTCTGTACTTTTAACAGATAAACTTTGGAATAATCTGGACTTTTCATTGTCTGTTTGAAAAGAACCTGCAATTCAGTTGGATAAGTGCATCACAGTATGCCATTTTTGAATGGAGATCTTTTATTTGTTATTCTTTATCCTTGGTTTATTTAGTGAAAGAGGAAGACTGAATTTCCCACTGTTTTTCTCCACATCCCTAAATTTGTGGCTCTGGTAATAAACCAAGCACCTTGTCAGAAGAAGTGTGTTGGGGGAGGGGGGGAGTGTTTAAGTAGCAGGGAAGTTCTTTCCTTAGAATCCTGTCACCCTTCCTGTTTATTTCTGGAACTTCAAAATTTACAGGAAGTATGGCAATTATAAAACTATGAGGAAATGCCTGAACTATGTATAAAGCTGCTAAGGAATGTTATGAGACACTGAGTAGCAAGTTAAAATATTTTCATGATTCCAAAGCTTATTTTTGGAAACTTCTACTGAAAAAAACCCCCCATAATCCAATGTAGGCAGTGACTTGTAAAAACAGACCTTTTTAGGCAGGCACAGGGTTATTTAGGGTTACACTTTCTTGGACTAACAAGTTATTGCATTTCTTCAGGGGGATCGTTTGTAGTGTTCAATCAATAGAATAAGCTTATATACAGTATAATGTTGTATCTAATAATTCATTTCTCAGAATACTTAATGTGGATAGTGCCTAGACTGAGCTATAAGGGCAAAAATAATCTCAGGTGCACACTTTAAAATTTATAGTATGTATCTTGAGATCTTATGAATGGAATTCTACCCCAGGGCTAGAGCTACTAGTGAAGGGAGGAAAGTTTTGATGATTTATTCTTTCCCTCGAAGTTCTTGAAATGCTGGAAGAAGAGAAGGTTCAAATATGGGTCTAAACCTATTTCTTAAATATGGGAAAAGATCAGAATGCAGTCAAAATAATAGATGTCCCAAACCCCTTCATATAGAAGGTGAAATGAAAGTATAGAAACTGTGTTTTGGTTATTTTAATCATTGCAGGAAGAATTGAGAGATATAATATCTGAATGAAATCTAAGATACCTCTACTACACCACACGTGCTTTGTCGAATGGATGTTCTCTGGATGAATGTATTGGCTACAACTCTTCTGCAAGATGGCCACAGGAAGCAACAAACTGACAGGGTAGAAATTGAATGAATGATAAGCTGGCCAGAAGTGCTATTCTAGCCTTTTAAAAATTTGTTTGTTTGCCTTCTGAAAAACTGGAATAAATGTTCCTTCATCTTAACTAGCTATAGTAGACCAGATAGCTGTAACAGTGCGAGCTGGAATGTTGGCCCCTGTTAAACTTTTCCAGAATTTTTCCCCATTTGCTTCATTAGCATCCTTATCTCTTGAAATGTTTGGAAGAAGAGTATTCATCTCATTGGCTGAACAACAAAAGCTGCAATAAACATTGCCCATTTTGCATGTCATTACATGAAGACACTTATACGTAGGTTTGCTTTCAAGTAGGAAGGTGCTCTCCATGTGCCTAGCTGCTACTTTGCAGTCTTATCCAAAGTGCTAAGTTGTAAAGATTTCATAATGTATGTGAGGCTGACCTTGGGAGACAGGGGAAAGAAGCAAGACCAGGGGAATGGTCAAATAAGAGGCAGCTTAGCCCCAGAAGGAATTTGGGCATGGTGAGCATCTCAGAAGCGAACCTTCTGAGTTTTATGGGTTGTAAAGGAAAGAGATGCACTTTTAGATTTTAAAGATTGACGGCAGCTTTGCAAGGTAGTTCAGCAGGATGAACTAACTCTACTTTATTGTTAAGATTCCATTAATAGTATCTTGCAAGTTTCCAAGTACATTTCTTATCCTTCACTTTGACAGCTCAAGAAATTAGGGAGGCTCCCTTCTTTGCTTAGGGGCTAAGCTGCTTCTTATCTGACCTTGTCCTGACTGTGGCTCTACCCCTTGTCTCCCAAGGTCATTCCTATATACCATACAGACATTATTTTGCTACTCATAATTCAGCTGAGCAATTCATAGCCTGGCCCACACCAGATGTACCACCAATTTTTAACCTTCAGTTACACTACAGACCACAGTTTTTAGAACTAATTAAAAAAACAAACACATAGGTTGACCTCGCTAGTCCACTACTTTGATGAATAGAGGCAAATGGAAAGGGCAGAGGCATGAGAGAGAGAGAGAGAGAGAGAGAGAGAGAGAGAGAGAGAGAGAGAGAGAGAGAGAGAGAGAGAGAGAGAGAGAGACTGAAATATTCCTCTCTCTTCCTTCTCTCTGCTGCCCCCTGGTGATTTGGCTGGTTCTTACTACAGCTTATTTGGGTTGAGAGAAGACATTTATCATATATTGCCATAGCCTTAGGAGTCTGAATGTCAGAAAATGTTTTCATTTGTTGAAATCACACTTGCAGCAGTCTGATGACACAATTTAGCTCAACCCATGACTTGGGGGTTGTCTTGGGACAATACCATACTGCACCCTTTACATTGTGGTTAGTAGTGGAAGTATCATCTGTTGTTCCTCAGATGGCTTTTTCTTTTATACAATGTTGTTGTTTTTTAACCTGAGAAGCCACTCAGAGTTGTTTTGGAGTTGTTTGGCCTAGACATGGGTACAGAGAGTTGCAGGCAAAATTACAAAAATATTTTATCTGCCAACAACAGCCTCTGCTAAACCAGAAGAATCTCTTTATTTATATATATATAGACCATAATTTGGAGATAAATTTTATGTTAACATTTCTGTAAAAATGCCACACAATGATGGTAAAGCATATTCAATCCCCTCTTTATTTTCTTCCATAGCAAGAGAAAGTAATGTCCAACACTGTGTGTTGTTTTATTTTAACAATTCCACATTCTTCCATGTGGGCACTTCTGACATTTAAAGAGCTTGCCACCTGACTGGAAAGGGAATTCTACCAATGTGAGTTTGTTTATATTGTTGTTGTTTCAACAACGTACCCTAATCAAATCGAGTGTTTTACCTGAGTGGAGATTAAACCTATCATGCATCATTTTGGTTCCTTTAGCTAGCAGAAATTCCCCATTCATTTGAACAGAGGACAGTTTGATGATAGCTTGAAACAGGTGGACCTGTCAAAGCCACAAGAAATGCTAGTTTGTCCCAGTGAAATTAGTTACACCTCTTTACCTAGACATGATAAATGTGTAAGCTGCCACTTTGACAAACTCGGCTATGTGGCACTGATAATTTTATAATTCAGTAACAAGCTTTAAGTGTCTGCAACAGCCATTACAGTCGCAAAGGTATGAGTTCATCTATCTCACATGAAGCTTTAATCTTCTTATGGGCTCCATATATTTTAAGTAATTTTAAAAATTAATTATTCAAAGTGAGTTTTGATGTTTTGTAAAGAGTTATGATTTCCTTGACTTTTCCCTCTCTTTAATTAAAAATAGCATGGCGCAAATGCATGGGACTGGGTTAATTTGAACAGATTGAGGGGATAAAGGAATGCAACAGAGCAGACTATGAACTTTGTTTTTATTTTGTTTTTTTCTTCTTTGGAAGAATAATGATCCCCCACCCCCACTTCAGCAAATAATTGTCGAATACTAAATCTTACTTTTCTATCTACTAAGAATGCAGGTGGCATTTCATCATGCAGGCTATTAACCAGGAAATGAAAAATATCAGCGTGCCAGCAAGAATTAGGAAACTATAATTAGCAACGAAAAATGACAGAAAGTTTTGAAAAATGCTTTCAACATTTTGGGCAGAAATATGGGTTATGGTCTGGGAAGCAGCTTTAGATTTTCTGCCTCATTTTTATGAAAGCCCCCTATGCACATGCTCTAATCTCATTCTACAGTATATGGAATTGATTAAGCTGTTAATTTGTTTTCAGCTTGGTTAGAAAGCTGCCTTTTATAATTTGGTTTTTGTACAGTATTGGTTGAAGTTAAATTAAGGTAAAAGTGAAAAGTGAGACTTGTTTTCTAATTACAGGGGGAGAAGGACCCACTGAATAAGTATGTGAATACTTATGTGCAGCTATGCAGATCTACCTGTGTGAGACGGAAGAAGCCTCAACAAGCATAATGAGTTTTTAACACATTACAGTTTTCAATTCATAAGGTACTTGTAATTTATTGTACACATAACCAGTATCTAGATCATGGGTGTCAAACTTGCCGCGTCACGTGATGTATCACAACATATCTTGACTCTTTTTGCATTGCTGGCAATGGGGTGGGCCTGGCTTTGGCATGATGAAACCAGCCTGTGGGCTGGCAGTTTGATACCCCTGATCTAGATAATTTCTTTCTCTTGTCTTTCCTTCTTCCCAACTCACCCCATCAATCAATCAATCAATCAATCAATCAATCAATCAATCAATCAATCAATCAGAACAGAGCTGAAAGAAACCTTGGAGGCCTTCTAGGCAAGTGATGAAGCACACACAACTTCTGAGGTCAAGCTGTTCCACTGGTTAATTGTCCTCACTGTTAGGAGGTTTCTCCTTAATTCCAGGTTGCTTCTCTCCTTTATTAATTTCCATCTGTTGTGTACTGGGTCCTTTGTTGCAGGAGACGAGGTGAGAGAGTTCAGGCAGGAACATGCTTTATTGAATGCAGAAACTGAACTGTTAACCAAGGCTTAACAGTTGCTGAACTCTCTGTTTGAATGTGTGCCTCCAAGCTGTTACTGATAACTTGGGTTGGAAACAGTCGCTGAGCTGTTTCTTCAGGTGCCATTGAAGCTTGCCCACTTTGTGGCTGCAGTCGACATCCTCTGGAAGTTTGGCATCCTCATGGTGGATGGCGTCCTCATGCTGAGTGCTTTTGGCGGGCTGCATGGCTTTCACGGCCCTGCGGTGGCTTTGTCCGCCATGATCTCTTTCAAGGCTTCCTGGAGCAAGAGATTCTCTTTGGCAAAGAGTTTCTGCTGCAGCTCTCTGCTCCGAAGTCTACAGATGAGTCGGTTTCGAAGCCTTTCTTCTAAATTGGAGAATTGTCACAGACGTGAAGCTTGTCTCAATGCTGTGATGAATTCCATTGCTGTTTCACCCGGCTGCTGAACTCTCTGTTCAAATGTGTGCCTCCAAGCTATTACTGATTACTTGGCTGGAAACAGTCGCTGAGCTGTTTCTTCAGGTCCACGAACGTTACGGACTCCAGCTGTGTGGGTGTGACCAAGTTCTTTGTGATATTGAAGGCTGCAGGCCCGCAGACACACAGGAGCGTTGCGGCCTTCAGGCTGTCTTCAGCAACTTGGTTGGTGCGGAGGTAGTTTTTGACCCTCAAGATGTACGACGCCCATCTCTCTGGGTGAGTGACATCAAATTCCTCAAGCTTTACAACTTTTGCCATCTCGGGACGTCCTCGCGGCTTGGGCTTCTCTTCTTCCTTCTCCTGCTTCTTCGTAGGCCCTGGGACTGGTCCGTAGGGCTGGTGGTCGCTAGCATTGCATGCTAGGCTGACCGAGGGGGGGGGACGCATTCCTTGACAGGCGCTTGGCTGGCCTGACCCCCTAGTGAATTTCAGCTCTTCTGAAGAAGCAGGATCCCACCTTCGTTGCCAGTGTTGTGTACTGGGTTCTTTGTTGCAAGCAAGAGACGAGGCGAGAGAGTTCAGGCAGGAACATGCTTTATTGAATGCAGGAACTGAACTGTTAACCAAGGCTTCTATGCAGCTATTTATACTGCTGGCCAATAGGTGGTGGCCAATAGGTTTGAAGGAGCCTATTGCCACCCTAGAGCCAACCAATGGTGGTCCTGGAGACTGCTTGTCTGAGGAGCCAGCGACGGTTACCCAACTCCCTGATTAAGCAATCTCAAACAGCATTCAAAGACATGTGGTACACTTCAAGTAAAACAGGCCCAATACATTACACCATCTATTGTTTCTTGTCCTGCCCTCTAGTGCTTTGGAAAATAAGTTGACCTCTTCTTCTTTATGGCAGCCTTTCAAAAAGTGGTATACTGCTATCATGCCCCCCCCAGTTCTTCTTTTCTCTAGAATATATATACATATTATATATTATTAGAAGCTTATGCTTCTAATAAAATGTATTAGTCTGAAGAAGTTTTACAAGATTCTTTCTGATTTTTTTTTCTAGTTCCATTTTCTGGCTATAGAAATCCAACAACGAAAATCACTAAAAATTCCCAAATGAAAAAAGTAGGAGACCAGACTCAACTCGAAAGCAAGTAATTTCATTGCATAGATCCTACCATAAAAAAATTAGAGTTAGCTGACTTGATTAAATGTCATCGTGACTTCTAAAAGGTGTTCCATTGAAGATCTAAAAGTGATAGAGTTGGAAATCCTGCAAAAATCAGGGTCTAAACTGTAATAAATCATAGCAAACTCCTTGGATTGGGCTGAAAGAGCAAGCAGTAATTAGGATTCGTGGTTCATGGCTGAGAATCACTATCTGAGGAATTTAAACTAAAATTTAGAGAGATTTTTATATATGAGGACTGTAGAGTAACTCACTAAGGGATTGATCTAGAACCAAACTGCAGTTTTCATGCTTTTGTATCTGCTGGGCTACAGATATGAAATGTACTTCATAGATCTCTTCAAGTTTGCTTTGAAGAAATGATTTCAGTTGCAATTTGAATTGGCTGAACTGCATCTCATTGTGGCTGAGTAACTTTGGAATGTGTGGAAGATAAGGTAATGAGGAATGAGTGTTTTTTGTTATGGTCAGGAAACAAAAAAGATTCTAAAGCAGTAAAGAACAAAAGGGGTGCCATTATGTCTTCATCCTCTTAAACCTCATGGAATTTTATTGATAGGCATTCAGTCCATTTTTATAACCTCTCTTGATACAAATCAGGACTATAGGCATTAGACCTGACAATTTATGGTATGCTGTAAGATTCATTTTTTTTAGAATGTATGTAGTTAATTTACTAACTCATTTTACCAAGCAGATGGAAAAAAATAAGGGAATAATAATAATTATTATTTTTATGTACAATTATTTTTTAAAGCTTGTGGATGAAAGATTATTTCCTTGATAAAGTGATAAAAAGTACTTCCAAAATTTCTTTTTTTCTTCTTTTGGTCTGTGATCTTTATATTTTTATATTTGTATATTTTATATTCCTTTTAAAATCAAACCTTTATTGTATAATTCTTAAAATAAAAACCTGATTGCATTACAAAATGTGTTATTGTTATTTAAGTACAGTCTGCTATCAGCAACAGTTTAAAGCAATTGTTTAATAAGCAAGACAAATCTTTAGGTTAATATTAAAACTGCAATCTAGTTTTTTTATGTTGATATCTTTAGTGGGACTAAACATTAGCATAAAACTGCTCAATTTGGTTGTGATGGTATTATTATGAATAATAATCTCTTAAATATTTATTTTTGGAGATGCTTCCAAATGTTTCTCTGTCCAAATGTTTGAATTACTTGATTTTCTTCTTAAAAATGCACTGGAATGTGTAAATATTCTGTTTTATAGTTCTGCAGTGTTTGGTATTTTAGCTGATTTGCATCATACTCTCTTTAACAATATTGATGTATTTAGGATCATTTAAAAACACAATCTAAAACTAATTTGAAATAATTTCTGCTGTGACTCTGGAGTCTAGGAAGTGATGAGCACAATCTGAAGTGCCATAATATGATAAATAGGTTTGTAGAATAACACTCACTTTTTCAGAAATCTGCTTTTAGGCCTTTTCAAAAACTTTGGTTAAGAAACAGGATGTTCATCAGATTTCCAACTCCCATTTTCTCCCTATTGCATATTGGTATCACCGTCTCCCTGTTTCTAGGCCAGCACCTTAACCACTACACCAAACTGGCTTTGCATCCTTTAAACCAGGGGTCCCTAACCCCCGGTCCATGGCCGCGGTTTGCCAGCAATCGGTCCACACAAACAAGCAAAGCCCAATCTGTGGGATGCAGGCATGAGCAAATGAGAGAGGTAACAATACCTGAATGTATCAATTATGGTTTCTTATGATTCCAGTTCTAAATGTATTCCATCCCACTTCTACATTTTGAAGTCCATCTTAAAACTATATAAGGTAAAGGTAAGGGTTCCCCCGCATATGCGTTTCCAACTCTAGGGGCTGCTGCTCATCTCCGTTTCAAAGCTGAAGAGCCAGCGTTTGTCCGAGGACATCTCTGTGGTCATGTGGCTGACATGACTAGACACCAAAGGCGCACGGAACGCTGTTACCTTCCCACCATAGTGGTCCCTATTTTTCTACTTGCATTTTTTACATGCTTTCGAACTGCTAGGTTGGCAGAAGCTGGGACGAGTAACAGGCGCTCACTCTGCTACGTGGCACTTGGGATTCGACCCGCCAAACTGCCGATCTTCTGATCGACAAGCTCAGCGTCCTAACCCACTGAGCCACCGCGTACCTGAAAACTATATAAACGTCCCCAAATATATGCTTTTCATCAGTATACATATTTCTAGATGTAATTTTTTTTCCTGATCAGTCCATTTCTGTGGAGCGTAACTGTAAAACATGAAGGATAACAGAGTTCACGTAATGATTGGATTTGCCCCCATTTGTAGAAAATAGAAAGGTAGAACAAGAGAAACAGAAGTTCTAAGATTCCTTCAGTTGGTTTATCTGCCCAGTTCTTCTGCTCATAACTCTGCTGAACAGAAATGTTTCAGAAATTATATCAGACACCAGCTGTCATTTATATCTATCACTAAGATAGAGATAGCATTCTAATCACTGTAGCCTCCACAAAGAATATCATTTTTTAAAAAACAAAAATCTGTTATGAGGCTACAAAGTACTATAAAATATTTAAATGTCTGAATTATAAAAAAACCCAAGACCATTAAAATGATAGAATCTTCTGGTGGGTACTAGTGATAATATGAAAAGAGTTCCTACCATTTTACATTTTTTTTGGAAAGAGCATTGCCTGTAACGGAGTAATGCCATTGTGAGAGGCGGAGGACTGAAGGAAATTTAGTGGAAGGACCCCAGATATTTCATAATTGCTCCAAAACTCTTACATGACTTTTACAATTTAGAACATTTTTAAGACTCCTGTTGCAATAGTTTCCTTCATGTTAATTTCTTCAGCACCCACAGTTTTAAAACAAGAGACTTCTTCTCTACCACATCTGTCTGAGCTATTCTAGACTCCAAATCTATATATTACCCTTTCACCCCAAAGAGTCTTAGGACCAGTCTTAAACTTGCTGGCTCTGTACCCAATCATCAGTAAAAAAAAGTCTAAAAGTCAGGCATAGATTTTGAAATCTGACAGAAAAATAAGAAGCGGTTTAAGCAGGGCTACCTAAGGACTTGTGAAGAGTTAAGTGTTCCAGCCAAGAACTGAACCCAAGAGCTTTACAAATCCTCCTGCTCACAAGGATGACTTCATCTATAACCCTATTCGTTGACTTTGCTTGTATACTTTTCTGTCTATGCTTCCTTGGGCTTGGTTCAGCTGGCAGTTCAGGATCAGAATAAAGTTCTTTCCTTTCAAAGGAAACATGTCTGGAAACGTGACCTTTCTCACTTCAGATTTCACAGAATAAACTGTATCAACTAACGTCTCATATCATATTTTACATCACATCACAGAACATATAAAAAGGTAAAGGTTCCCCCGCACATGCGTGCTGGTCGTTTCCAACTCTAGGGGCCGGTGCTCATCTCCGTTTCAAAACCGAAGAGCCAGCGCTTGTCCGAGGACGTCTCCGTGGTCATGTGGCCGGCATGACTAGACGCCAAAGGCACACGGAACGCTGTTACCTTCCCACTGTAGTGGTCCCTATTTTTCTACTTGCATTTTTACGTGCATTCGAACTGCTAGGTTGGCAGAAGCTGGGACGAGTAACAGGCGCTCACTCTGTTACGCGGCACTCGGGATTCAACCCGGCAAACTGCCGACCTTCTGATTGACAAGCTCAGCGTCCTAACCCACTGAGCCACCATGTCCCTTACAGAACATATATGATCAGGTAAAACTTTTCCATATAGGGGAGTAACATACATTTAATCCGTGAAAGAGCTGCATTGTGTTATGCTTGTCTTTGAACCCATAAATACTGTAACCTTTTAAACCATATAATCTGTCTTGCAGGGCAGGTTCTATAATATCCTAGCTAATAGATTTTTCTCTTTATTGGCTAGCCACTATTTTTTGGGCTCAGAATCGTTATTCTGCCAATTTACCTTCAATTTTATTTTGCAAGAATGTCCTGCATTATTAAAAGTATTATTAGTATGGTGTAAGGGTTTAAGTGCTAGACTGTAAACCTGGAGACTGTACATTTAATCCAAGTACCAACTGCGTAATCTAGGTCAGTTATTCTCTCTCAGCCCATCTCACCCTACCTCACAGAGCTGTTGTGAGGAAAATAAAATGCAGGATTATTACATATACTGCCTTGAGTGAAACAAATAAAAGTGGAATATAGCTTTATTAATAAATAAGTAATAAAAGCAAAACAAAGTTCTATGTTGCTTTACTTTGAGGCCTTTCCAATCATGGAAAAAGGCTTTTCTAAACATGAACAGTGCCTAGGCAGAAATGTCTTCTCACAATTGGATCTAGGGTGATACAGGGCACCCCACTGAGAAAAAAATATTTTTCTCCGGTCATCAAGATCGTGTACTTTGCTTTCACACATTTAATAGAAGAGTCATATGGCTGCATCACACAAAGTGCCTCACAAAGACAAAGAAAAACTGCCTTTCAGAGAACTAACATTTAGAGAGTATTCCATGTATATCACAGTAGCAAGTAGCAAATGGAGAAAGGGGAACAACCCAAGACCTGACCAGAATTGGAATAACTTTTAACATGTATTTTTGTGTGATGATTCTGATCATTTTTTTATCTAAATTTTTTATAGGGTTAGGGAGAGGGGTGGGTGATAAGGGTTGTCTGGCTTTGGGGGGTGGCCAATCAACCATGGCTCAGGCCAGACTTGGGTCCGACCGCGCGGCGGGAGAACGGGGTGTCGCTGTCTCCGGAGCTCACGAGTGGGTTGTGGGATTACCAATTCCCACGACGGGGAATGGCAGCAGGCGGATAGACAGGGGGCCGTATCGCTACCGGGAGGGCCATCTCCGCTACTTGCAAGCGGTGAGGCGCTCCGACCCTCTGCCTCTTCCCCGAGGTCCCGGGAGCGAGGATGTGCAGCCTCCTGAGCTCCGGCTGGTGTATCTGAATGCCAGGTCCGTGGTCAACAAAGCTCCCCTCGTTAGGGATTTAGTTGAGGGTGAGCATGCGGACCTGGCCTGCATCACGGAGACTTGGTTGGGCCCAGAGGGTGGGGTCCCTTTGGTTGACCTCTGCCCACCAGGCTTCCGGGTGCTACACCGGCCACGAGCTCATGGTAGGGGTGGGGGAGTGGCGGTTACTATTAGGGAGACCTTATGTCCGCGGGAGACCACCGTTTCTCAGATAGTCGGGTGTGAGTCTCTCTTTGTGAGATTTGGTTCTGGGGCGCAGTTGGGCTTGCTGCTGGTGTACATTTCGCCTAGTCGCACAGCGGCAGCCCTGCCCGAGCTGCTCGATATCCTCTCAGGGTTGGTGGTTGAGTTTCCCAAACTTATAGTTTTGGGAGACTTCAATCTACCATCCCTGGGAGGTTCATCTGAGCTAGCTCGGGAGTTCATGGCTTCCATGACGGCCATGGACCTGACGCAAGTAATTTCTGAACCAACTCATGAGGGAGGTCACACCCTTGACCTGATTTTTTTATCTAGACGGTGGTTGGATGATCTTGGTGGGGGCTCTCCATTTATTATGCCCCTGTCATGGACCGATCATCATCTCCTGCGGATGGTCTTCCGTTTTGCCACCCCCCGCCGTGGGGATACGGAGCCAATCAGATGGTACCGCCCCAGACGCTTAATGGATCCTGATAGATTCCAAGCGGCGCTGGGGTCCCCACCTGCCTCCATTGCTCACAGCTCGGCGGATGCCTTAGTGGAAGCCTGGGAAAGGGCAGCCACTGAGGCACTTGACCGGGTTGTACCCTTGCGGCCCCTGACCCGGCGCAGATCCCAGCGAGCTCCATGGTTTTCCGCGGAGCTCCGGGAGATGAAGCGTCGGAAACGGGGCCTAGAGAGCTGTTGGAGGTCTAGCCGATCCGAACCCGACCGGTTGCGGTTAAGAACCTACATTAGGTCTTATCTCGCAGCGATGAGGGTGGCGAGGTGTAACTACTTCTCTACCCTCATCGCGTCCGCAGATAATCGCCCGGCCGCCCTGTTTAGGGTGACTCGCTCACTTCTTAATCAGGAGGTGAGGGAGGATCCCTTGCAGGGTCGTGCCGAGGAATTTAGTCAACATCTGTCGGATAAAATCGCTCGGATTCGGACCGGTTTGGACTCCAACTGGGCAGAGTCTGGCGATCAGGACACGAGCGGTCTTGTCAATGTTACCTGGGAAGAGTTTGATTCTGTGACCCCTGATGAAGTGGACAGGATTATGGGGAGGCTAAGCTCCTCCACATGTTTGTTGGACCCGTGCCCTTCCTGGCTGGTTTATGCAGCTAGGGAGAGGACACGAGGCTGGCTCCAGGCGGTTATATCTGCTTCTTTGAGTGAGGGTTATTTCCCCACCGTCTTGAAGGAGGCGGTGGTGAGACCTCTCCTCAAGAAGCCTGCCTTGGACCCAGCTGTATTGAACAACTTTCGTCCAGTCTCCAACCTTCGCTTTCTTGCGAAGGTTGTTGAGAGTGTGGTGGCGCATCAGCTCCCTCTGGTCCTGGATGAAGCGGATTATTTGGACCCCTACCAATCGGGTTTCAGGCCTGGGTACAGCACGGAGACGGCATTGGTCGCTCTGGTGAATGATCTCTGGAGGGCTCGGGACAGGGGATATTCCTCTGTCCTAGTCCTATTAGACCTCTCGGCGGCTTTCGATACCATCGACCATGGTATCTTGCTGCGGCGTCTCAGGGGATTGGGAGTGGGAGGCACAGTTCTTCGGTGGTTCTCCTCCTATCTCCTGGGACGCTCGCAGTCGGTGTTGGCAGGGGGGCAGAGATCGGCCCCTAGGTCTCTCGTTTGTGGAGTTCCTCAGGGGTCGGTTCTCTCGCCTCTCCTGTTCAACATCTATATGAGACCGCTGGGTGAGATCATTCGTGGTTTTGGAGTTGGGTATCATCAATATGCCGATGATACCCAACTTTTCTTTTTGACCCCAAACCACCCCAGTGATGCCCTCGCTGTGATGTCCCGTTGCCTGGAGGCGATTCGGGTCTGGATGGGGAGGAACAGACTTCAACTCAACCCTGACAAGACTGAGTGGCTGTGCATTCCGGCATCCCGGGACATTCAAAATGTTCCATCTCTTTCTGTGGGGGGTGAGCTCTTACCCCCCGTGGATAGGGCTCGCAACTTGGGAGTCCTCCTAGATTCACGGCTTACCCTGGAAGATCATGTGGTGGCCGTGACTAGGGGGGCTTTCGCCCAGGTTCGCCTGGTGCGCCAGTTGCGGCCCTATCTGGACCGGGATGCCCTGTGCACGGTCACTCATGCGCTCGTGACCTCTCGCCTTGACTACTGTAATGCTCTCTACATGGGGCTTCCCTTGAAGACCACTCGGAGGCTCCAACTGGTACAGAATGCGGCCACGAGAGTTGTCTTGGGAGTTTCCCGGTACTCCCATGTTACACCTTTGCTCCGCGAGCTGCATTGGTTACCAGTTGTCTTCCGGGTGAGGTTCAAGGTCTTGGTTATGATCTTTAAGTCCCTACATGGCATGGGTCCGGGTTACCTCGGGGACCACCTGCTGCCGGCGTCAACTCCCCTCCGCCCTGTGCGTTCCCACAGAGAGGGCCTCCTCAGGGTGCCTCCGGTCAGGGAATGCCGACTGGCGGCCCCCAGGGGGAGAGCCTTCTCTGTGGGTGCCCCAGCTTTGTGGAACCAACTGCCGGTGGAGCTCCGGATGGCATCAGACCTCCGAACTTTCCGTCGTGGCCTGAAGACCCATTTATTTGAATTAGCTGGTCTGGCCTGACGGGGGATTTGGGTTTTAAATTGTTGTTTTAGAATAGTATTATTGTTTTTAACTGGGCACTGATTTAATCTTTTTTTAACTTTTGTATTGTATTGTATTGTTATTTATATATGCCCTGTGAACCGCCCTGAGTCCCTAGGGAGAAGGGCCGTATACAAATTAAATAAAACGTAAACGTAAATAAAACGATTCTGACATTTAATACATGGCAAATTCTATGGCTACTGCTGCCTGAAATCTATGCTGTGACATCAGTAAAATAAAAAAAAAGTTATTATGATTCTTCATTTGTTACAAGACTTATATTTAGGGTTACCCCACCTTCTTGGAGCAATTATGTTTTTTTTTAAAAAAAACAAACTTCTCAGGTACACATTGATGTTCTTATGCCAGATGCGCAAATTGATGAGCTTTACTAAAGAACTAGCATCGAAGGTAGGTTAGATTACATTTATTAAAATAGATATTAAAACAGATGGCACAAACATTTATGATTCCTCCAGGATTGACATGTCTGCTATGAAGTACTGTACTGTATAAAAATGCCAAACTCTCCCTTCAATTGAAAGACACCTAACTTTTGTCTTCAAATGAAATATTTAAACATGCATGGCTTATAGCTTGGTGACACTTGTATCTAACAAAGTACATGCTCCCTTTTTGTGGAATGTGTGACAGAGAGAGCACATACATTCTTGGCATCCCCCACAATATCATGTGCTTATGGTGAAAAATCTCACAAGGTTGCAACCCCTCAGATCTTTTCTTTTACTGATGCCAGAGAAATTGGCCAGATGGAAAGGGAACTTCTCACACTGCAGGGATCAGTCAGCTACTAATGCCCCCACTTTTCTATGTCATTAAGGAAAGACACAAATGGCTGATGACAAAGAAAAATAGAAGGAAAGCTCCCTCATCACAAAGAACAGTGAAAAGGGTTATGTTCTATTTGTTGGTATGGGAAGTCATAAGGCCATGCAAAATATCAATATTTGATCATTAATTCATTGTATGATATATTTTAAATTGAGTGGATTAAATTTGCTTTGTGATTGTATGACCACAAATAAGAGTGATCTCATGGGGTTGATGATGGTGATGAGGAATCTGTAGCAAACCTAAACCCTCTTCCTATATTCCTTTAGGCTTAGGTCACATTTCCACCCAAGATCAGATAAACTGGATGGTTGATTTCTCTGAATTTCTCTAGACAGCTAGCCATTCTGTAATCATTTCTTAAGAATAGATAGATAATCTTTACTGTCATTTTACTGTGGGCACAATGGCACCCATCAAAAATTTAGTTGCTCATTCTCAAAGTGAAACACGTACATGACACACACCTAAAACATACTATATATAACATATGTATGGACCCATACCCCTACATATACATAACAATAAAATATTAAATACTGTCCATCTTGAATATATAACAGAAGGAGGAAGCCTGAGAGTTCACAAGGTTAATGCTGTATGGAATGAAACTATGTTTGAATCTGGATGTCCTGCTATGGATACCACGAAACTCCTCCCAGAAGGTAACAAGGAAAACAGGTTGCGAAGAGGATGAGTAGTGTCACAGATATTCTTACGGACCCTGTTTAAGCAACACTTCTGTGCTATGTCCTGGATGGAAGGGAGGGAACTGCCAATGATCTTTTCAGCCATCCTCACCACTCTCTGCACTGCCTTCCTGTCTGAAGTAGTGATGCTTCCAAACCAGACTGTGATGCTGTATGACAGGATGCTCTCAATTGCCCCGCTGTAGTACCGTTACTGTCAAAGTTCAAGTATGGGGAGCTAGGAAGACTGCAGACCTCTCAATTGAAAGTTTGTACAATGAAAGACAAATTGTATCCACATCTTTCTCCTGGCCTATTTTAACAAAAATGAGTGACCATCATACTCCACACTTGACAGTTTTGCTTAAAAGTTAGATTTTAGGGGGGAAAACCTTTAAATAATTTTTTAGTCACCAACTTGAATGAGAGCTAATGGGAAAAAAAATGCAGAATTTTTCTAGATTTTTGATCCCAGCAGTAGTTGAACTTATTTTGTATAGATCCTGCTTTTATTCTAAACTTATATCTAAAATCTTTGAAAGCTGGATCAAATCTTTGCCAGTTTAAATGCTAGGGCTTTGTTTGTTATAACTTGAAGGCTTACAAATATTAATATATTACATAAATATAAAATAGGAATGTTCCCTCTGATACTCACATACCTTTCTTACATGAAAGGAAATCTCATTATAAATATTTTTTCCGGAATGTAGAAAATGTGCAAAAACAATATGAATGCTCTGAAATATTGCCAATTTTCGGGCTGTGGTTGGCTTTATTTTTAATTATGTAGAGCAACTGCCAAAAAGCTTTATATGTGTTTAAAAATTTGATGGTGGATTCCAAAAGTCATTGTAAAGGAAATGTTTGCTTGGCAAGAGTATGAGAGAAGGACAACAAAATGTGTCACATATTTTTATTAGAAATATTCATTTCATGCAGTAAACAGTATTCCAAAGACTTCTATTAATTTTTAAACTTGATTGAAAGTACACTCCGTACAATTCTTCCTTTTGGGATATGTCAGTGCCTTGTTCCAGTCTACAGAAAATGGAGGGTCTGTTTCTTTTTAATTTTTAATTATTATTAAATGTTTTCGCTGCCCATCTCACTGTGGGACTACTCTGTATAGCTTATATACAATAGAACATAAAATGATAAAAAATAATAATAACAATAATAAAATAATGAAACAATAAAAATAATAAAAATGCAACAACATGAATTAAAAGATGACCCGGAAGGGAGCAGGGTGCACAGGGGAACGGGTTATGCCCTAGTCTCTATTTAGAACAGTTTTCCTCAATTTGACCTTTTCAGAGAATGATCTGCTTGGTATGATGGGAGAATTAAGTAGCTTTAATGACTCTGAGAATGATGCTGGTTAGGTCGAAAGGGGAGGGGTGAAGTTAACAGTAACTATCAGTGTCACTACATCAGGCATGTCAAACTCCCGGCCCATGGGCCGGATGCGTCATGCTGAAACCGTGCCCACTCCATTGCCGGCAATGGAGAAAAAGTCACGATACGTCACGCAACATCATGTGATCTCACGAGTTTGACATGGCTGAACTACATAGATCAGACCAGAAATCAATGTCACAGGAAGGCTAAAACTGACTTTACTGAGTGTAGCTATAATAACAGAATCTGATTGTCCTATACTTCCTCCCTTTCTTGTAGTCAGATGAATTAGGGTGATGTGTGCCCAAGCCTCTCCTGCATATTTTCTACTTCTGGTAGACATAAAATATATTTTCCTTGCTCTCTACAGTAGCAGCAATCAGGGCAGGTAGAATTCTGTAGGTTTGCAAGAAACCAAGCTACCTAGGAGAAAGAATTTAAAATCAAACTGGAACAAGATAACCCTATCTTTATTGTTGACAACAAAGCTGAAACATTTAAGTGACAATGGAATAGAAAGCGAGAACGATGAGGTTTCCCAAGCATAATAGATTTGGAAAGGATCTTGGAAGTCTTTTAGTCCAGCCCTCTACTCAAGCAGGAGATCCTATACCATTTCAAACAAATGGCTGTCCAATCTCTTCTTAAAAACTTCCAGTGAAGGAGCACTCACAACATTGGAAGGCAAGCTGTTCCCCTGATTACTCGTTCTAACTGTCAGGAAATTTCTCCTTAGTTCTAGGTTGGTTCTCTCCCTGAATAGTTTTAGGAATAGGTGAACTTTGGTGGATTGGACTGGGCTACTTTAATCAGGGCATGAAAGGATATAATGATAGGTGAGAGTCAGATTTTATTTAAGGTCAGTTATATTCAGGGCTTTTTTTCACATAGAACGCTCAGAACGGAGTTCCGGCACCTTTTTTGGATGGAACCTTGTAGGGTAGGCAAGGTGAGTTGTATGACATATGTGAGTTCCGGCACCTTTTTCTTTTACAAAAAAGCACTGGTTATATTCCAGCAAATTGTAGAGTTTTTTCTATCAAAATAAGTTGATATCCAGCAAGTAGACTAAATTGATACCCAACATGCCCTTGCTAAAGTTATATTGGTGGAAGGTTCTAAGGGAAATTTCAGGATGTACTTAATACTATATTTAGGAAGAACTTAGTACAATTTGGAACACAAATGTTGGATAAATAAAAGAGCCTAGAATCACTGGAATATTGTATTATATTTATTATATTAGTGTATGGTTATTGCATTACGGTGTGGTTTGGAGGTATTGTGGTTTCAGACAGGAAGGTTGTACAGAGAGTGGTGAGGATCATAGAAAAGATGATTGGAAGTTGATTTCCTTCTATCAATTTCTCAATCTGACTTTTCCAGGGAATGTTCTGCTTGGCATGATGGGAGAATTAAGTAGCTTTAATAACTCTGAGAGTGATGCTGGTTAGGTCAAAAGGGGAGGAGTGAAGTTAATATATAGCATATAAGCAAAGCTTGACCAGGGTCTGCAGTATTGTCTGGCATGCCACACATCCTCTCCATGACTAGTTTTCTTTGTTACGAGGCTTCACAGTATCCGAAGTAGAACAACTAGATTCTGTAATAGCTTTATACAATACAGTATCAACCTTGTTAATTCTCAAGACTCTTTTTTCCTCTATGTATTCTAAATGGTTTGTGATTAATCCTTGGATTGATTCATCTTGCCAATTTTGCTTAACATCTCATAAAGAAGAATACAACTGTACATACAGAAAGAAATGGCCCCAGAATTGGCAGAGGTGCACAAGATCAAATATCTAATATAAGATGAATAATAAGTACAGATAATATAGAGACTGAGCAAGAAAACTTAATACTTACTAACTTCAGCATGTTCTTTGTGTATATCTTGCCAAAATGTGGACTATATTAAGTCTAATGAATACCTGATTATTCTTCCGAGCAGCCTTTATAATGAAGAAGAAACTACAGAGAATTGAGTTTGGAGAAACAGAACAGCTCAGCATGGTGGGGGAAGTGAACATATTAGTTGAATGACAGTACTGGAAGAGATAATAGTTTGAATCAATATTGAAGGATAAAACTTTAAAAACATGAGGTATATGGATGAGACACGTTTCCTAGCTGAAATTAAAGGTGATTTAGAACAGTTAATTATAGATGTAAACATAGAAAGTGAAAAAAAATCAAGGTCAATCTTTAATGTTGGCAAGAGATAGTGGATGGCAAAAAACTGAACGTGGTTGATAGTGTTTTTTCTTGGGTTCAAGAATACTGTAGATAAAGATGGACACTGCACTCAAGAAATAAAGGTAAATTAATTCTAGGGTGGAAGACTATGACTAAATGTACACAGAAGAAGAGGGTATTTCAATGCAATGTACAGCAGGAGCATGCAGCTTTGAAAACTGGACATTGAGAAAGAGTGAGAGGAACAATACACTGAATCATGACTTTTGATATGTTTACTAAGAGCATCATTCAGTGCATGAATTGGTTCTGGACCAAATTTAGATTACTGCACTCTTTAGGATCAACAAGCAGCTTTGAGAATGTGATATAAGCGTATTGGATTTTTTTTTAATGTCTAGCAAGTTTAATGAAAATAGAACAGGGCGGACATAATTATTAAAATGGATAAATAAAAAAAATGTAGATTGTCACAGGAAATAGGCTGAATCAGTTGACATTTGCCATTCAGCCAGGGAGGCAGTATGAGTCAATAGTACTACTAATTTGCCCATCTGGTGTCCTTGAGCTACTTTATATTAAATTCCTTTAACCTCAGCCAGCACAGCCAGTGATGCCCAGAATTAGGGAAGTTTTACTCCAACAAGTCTGGAAGGTATCAGGTTGGGGCTGCTGATTTGAAGCTACAACAGTAGAAGTGGAAGAGTTCATGCTATTTTTAGAATGATTTGACCTACATTTTTACCATTTACATAGTTGCAGAGTGCCTTCTGTTTCAGTAGTGCTTACCTTTTCACAGAGTTATGAAATAGGACATCATTTTTACATTTACAAAAAGAACAAGTTCGTCCCACATACTATAATCGTGTAGGCATGCTTCAGGTTCCTTCCTAGAAACAGTGCCATCTGATAGGAACTAGAAGCTTTGCCATTTCTGATGTAACACATACCCTCTGGAATAAACCCCCTACCTCCTCCAGCATACAACTGGCCTAGATCTTCACAGCTTTTACCAAGGCATTTCCCCCCAAATATTGGGCCCAGATGATAGAGTTTCTACCATGTGTGGTATAGTGGACATTGAGGTTTCCTTTTCTTCTATTAATTGGCGCTGCTATAGTTTAATTGTTCCTGAATTTGTGTCTTATAACGATGTATGCCACCTGGAATTGCATGTATGTGAATTGCATGACTATATAACTTTCATCCCTTTCATGGATTACTGCCTTGTCGTGGCGAAGGGGCTTGTGTAATTCAATGAAGCTATGAGCTATGCCGTGCAGGGCCACCCAAGACGGAAAGGTCATAGCAGAGAGTTCTGACAAAACGTGATCCACTGGAGAAGGAAATGGCAACCCACTCCAGTATCTTTGCCATGAAAACCCCATGGACAGTACCAAAAGGCAAAATGATATGACGCTGGAAGATGAGCCCCTCAGGTCAGAAGGCGTCCAATATGCTACTGGGGAAGAGTAGAGGGCTAGTACTAGTAGCGCCAGAAAGAATGAAGAAACTGGGCCAAAGCCGAAAGGACGCTCAGCTGTGGATGTGTCGTGGTGAAAGGAAAGTCCGATGCTGTAAAGATTTTTTCTCCATAGGAACCTAGAATGTAAGATCCATGAATCAAGGAAAGCTGGACGTGGTCAAACAAGAGATGACCATCAGATGACCATCAGGTATACTACTGCGGGCAAGAATCCCTCAGAAGAAATGGAGTAGCCTTCATAGTCAATAAAAGACTAGGAAAAGCAATACTGGGATACAATCCTCAAAATGACAGAATGTTCTCAGTTCGAATCCAAGGCAAACCATTCAATATCACAGTAGTCCAAGTCTATGCCCCAAAGACCAGTGCTGAAGAGGATGAAATTGACCAGTTCTATGAAGCCCCACAGCACCTTATAGAACTAACACCAAAAATGATGTCCTTATCATCATGGGGGATTGGAATGCTAAAGTAGGAAGCCAAAAGATAACCGGAATAACAGGCAAGTTTGTCCTTGGAGTGGGGCACAGGCTGATAGAATTTTGTCAAGAGAATACGATGGTCATAGCAAACACTCTTTCCCAACAACCCAAGAGACGGCTCTACACATGGACATCACCAGACGTTCAACAAAGAAATCAGATTGACTATATGCTCTGCAGCCAAAGATGGAGAAGCTCTATACAGTCAGTAAAAACAAGACCAGGAGCTGACTGTAGCTCAGACCATGAGCTTCTCATTGCAAAGTTTAGACTTAAACTGAAGAAAGTAGGGAAAAGCACTAGGCCACTCAGGTATGAATTAAATCATATCCCTGTTGAATATAGAGTAGAGGTGACAAATAGATTTAAGGAATTAGATCTGATAGACAGAGCAGCTGAAGAACTATGGATAGAGGTTCGCAACATTGTAGAACAGGTAGCAACCAAAACCATCCCAAAGAAAAAGAAATGCAAGAAAGCAAAATAGCTTTCTGAGGAAGCTTTGCAAATAGCTGAGGAAAGGAGGGAAGCGAAAGGCAAGGGAGAAAAAGAAAGATATGCCCAATTGAGTGCAGAATTCCAGAGAATAGCTAGAAGAGATAAGAATGCCTTCTTAAATGAACAGTGCAAAGAAATAGAAGAAAACAATGGAATAGGGAGGACCAGAGATCTTTTCAAGAAAATTGGAGAGATGAAGGGAACGTTTAATGCAAAAATGGGCATGATAAAGGACCAAAATGGCAGGGACCTAACAGAGGCAGAAGAGATTAAGAAGAGGTGGCAAAATTACACAGAAGAACTATACAAGAATGAGCTTAAGGTCCCTGATAATCACAATGAGGTGGTCACTGACCTTGAGCCAGACATCCTAGAATGTGAAGTGAAGTGAGCCTTAGAAAAGCTGAGCAACAACAAAGCTAGTGGAGGTGACAGTATTCCAGCTGAGCTATTCAAAATCTTAAAAGACGATGCAGTAAAAGTGGTACACTCAATTTGCCAGCAAATTTGGAAAACTAAACAGTGGCCACAGGATTGGAAAAGATCAGTTTACATTCCAATTCCAAAGAAAGGCAGTGCCAAAGAATGTTCAAACTATCACACCATTGCACTCATTTCACATGCTAGTAAAGTTATGCTTAATATCCTACAAGCTAGATTCCAGCAGTATGTGGATCGAAAACTACCAGAAGTACAGGCAGGATTTGAGGCAGAGGAACTAGAGATTAAATTGCCAACATACGCTGGATCATGGAGAAAGCTAAGGAGTTCCAGAAAAACATCTACTTCTGCTTCATTGACTATGCTAAAGCCTTTGATTGTGTGGATCATAACAAATTATGGCAGGTTCTTAAGAGATGGGCGTACCAGACCATCTTATTTGTCTCTTGAGAAACCTATATGTGGGCCAAGAAGCAACAGTGAGAACTGGACACGGAACCACTGATTGGTTCAAAATTGGGAAAGGAGTCCGGCAAGGCTGTATACTGTCGCCCTGCCTATTTAACCTATATGCAGAGCACATCATGAGAAAGGCAGGGCTAGATGAATCAAAAGTTGGAATTAAGATTGCCGGGAGAAATATCAACAACCTAAGATATGTAGATGATACCACTCTAATGGCAGAAAGTGAAGAGGAACTAAAGAGCCTCTTGTGGGGGGTGAAGAAGGAGAGTGCAAAAGTTGGGTTGAAACTTAACATTAAGAAAACCAAGATCATGGCATCCAGCCCTCTCAATTCCTGGCAAATAGATGGGGAAGAAATGGAGGTAGTGACAGATTTTATTTTCCTGGGCTCCAAGATCACCGCAGATGGGGACTGCAGCCAAGAAATTAAAAGACGCTTGCTCCTGGGGAGGAAAACAATGGCAAACCTAGACAGCACACTAAAAAGCAGAGACATCACCCTGTCAACAAAAGTGCGTATAGTCAAGGCTATGGTCTTCTCAGTTGCAATGTATGGCAGTGAAAGTTGGACCATAAAAAAGGCTGAGTGCCAAAGAATTGAGGCCTTTGAACTGTGGTTCTGGAGAAGACTCCTGCGAGTCCCTTGGACTGCAAGGCGATCAAACCGGTCAGTCCTAGAGGAGATCAACCCTGACTGCTCTTTAGAAGGCCAGTTCCTGAAGCTAAAACTCAAATACTTTGGCCACCTAATGAGAAGGAAGGACTCACTGGAGAAGAGCCTAATGCTGGGAAAGATTGAGGGCAATAGAAGAAGGGGACGACAGAGAATGAGGTGGCTGGATGGAGTCACTGAAGCAGTAGGCGTGAGCCTAGATGGACTCCAGAAGATGGTAGAGGACAGGAAGGCCTGGAGGAACGTTGTCCATAGGGTTGCGATGGGTCAAACATGACTTCGCAGCTAACAACAACAACAACATAAGTTTCATAAACAAACAAACAAACAAACAAATAAATAAATAATAAAAAAATAAATAACCAGAGTTAAGGACTATGGGGGTAAGAGGTGGGCTCATCTTTTACAGCTTTCTGTTTGCCAGTCTCTTTTCACCTACAAACTAAGATGGACAACCATGGAGTCAGGCAATTTGAGGGCTAGTGGTATATGACTTAGTGCAAAGTAGACTAATTGTAGAGGCTCTGGCAGCTGAGATATAAATCTCTTTTATCTTCTGTCATAACATCTGCACAGTCTATCCCAGAGGAGCTCTTCAGGATGGTGAGTATCCTAATTAATCTAAGCTGTCTTGCCTTAAATGAATCATGTTCTGCTTGCTGTAATGAATTTGCTACTTACTTTGCAGATGCTTTTGTGTATGTGTGGGCACTTAATTTTGGACCAATGGTATAACACATTATATTCTTAGGGCTTTAACGGATTTTCATATTTTAGCTAATCTTTGTTAGAAGTCCTCTACTAATGTAGAAGGACAAATAAGAATGGTGCAAGAAAAAAAATCAATTAATGATAAGTGTCCTGAGGAAGTTGAAATCTTTCCTGGTTGGATTAGGAAGATATGACATCGGTTTTCTTCTATGAGTAACCAATATTTTCATAACATGATTATAATTCCCAAGTAAGTTTGTGTTTCTTTTTCAACTTTTTTTTCTCCAGAGAGCTGAACTTTCTGAAAGAGCTAGATGATTCCTTCCCATATATTTATAAGTGACATTGTGGCAGGATTATTATTCAGATTTCTTTGGAGAAGGAGCATAATTTAGCCTTTTCATTCATAGAATCAAGTCTTCAGGCTTGTGAAGAGAGCAATATGGTAAATGTTATGTGCTGGGCTCT
This sequence comes from Vipera berus, assembly GCF_964194415.1. Lineage (NCBI taxonomy): Eukaryota > Metazoa > Chordata > Lepidosauria > Squamata > Viperidae > Vipera > Vipera berus. The sequence goes on along the minus strand of NC_138202.1, from coordinate 294,146,494 downwards.
TGTGAAACACCACGTGGGTTGCTGGAGCAGCTAATGGCTCTCCAGCAACCCAGACTTTAAGTCTCCTGTGCTGCAATTGGCTATCTCCAGGCAGCAATGGTTGATTCAAAACCTATTGGCTGCCGCCTAGGGGCTAGACTATATATTGCGGCTAGTTGCAGCCATTTCCCCAGTATAGTTCCAGCACGAAATAAATAATGAGTTATCCTGTACTCAGCTTCACGTCTTCATTCCTGCACCAAAGAATCCGCTATTTAACAGTAAATGTTACATTTTTCCTTATCTAGAGCTGCTCTATACTTGAATGAACATGTAAAGATCCTCAATGCATCCTCCTAGAAAGCCAACAGAGCTTTCTCCAGTTATTTGTCAATTTGTTTATAATATTTCTGATAGTACAGAAACATGGCAAAATCTTAGCGGTATGTCAATGGGATTTTATTCCCCCCTCTGACTTTCCTCTTCTTCTTAATTATAAGTTGTGTGGGGTCAGAAGACACATCCAGGTACACAGGTTAGGGAGGAAAAAATATTTTCTAATCATACTACCGTATTTTCCGGCGTATAAGACGACTGGGCGTATAAGACGACCCCCCAACTTTTGAGATGATTTTCAAGATTTTTTGTCTTATATGCCAGAAAATCAGCGAGCCCGGGAAGGCACGCCCTCCCCTCTCACTGTGGAGGAAGCAGGGCAGGCTGGCGTCTGGCGGGAGCTGGCAGGGCAGTCCTGCGCATGCGCGCGCTCCCCGTCTCCTAAGGAGTCCTCGGGGAGCCATGGCAGGCGCCTCACGCTCTTCCCTCTTGAGGCAGCATCGGCGGAGCCGTTCGGCATCAGGCGGGAGCCGGCAGGGCAGTCCTGCGCACGCACGCGCTCCCCGGCTGTTAAGGAGCACTCCTTAGCAATCTGACCTGGTCTGATGGGTTAGGGTTGGGGTTTTAATATGTTTTTAAGTATTGTTTTAAATTTTAAATTTGGGCATTATATTTAATTGTTTTTTTAACTTTTGTATTCTGTTTTTATATTTATTGCCCTGTACACCGCCCTGAGTCCTTCGGGAGAAGGGCGGTATAAAAATATAATAAATAATAAAAATAAAAATATCTGTAAATCGGGCCATGAGAAAGTGTTCCATTGCTTCCTTTAAGAAAGGCTTCAGAAGGACTCTTCCTTTTCAAGCTAATCCTGATGTGGACACCATCTCCTGTCTCTGGGCCTTGAGGCCTAGGGCTGAATTTTTACAAAGGAATACAAGATTAGAGCAAGATTCTCATCCTTAAAACTGAAAGCTGATTTTTTTTAAAAAAAACAACACACAGATGAAAAAAGAAAACATGTGATGGAAGTATGAAGTTTTCTTTGTGTTATTTTAGCAGGTTTTTAATGGATTGGAAGTCAAGGCAGATGTTTTATATGATGTCTCAGATTAAAACAGGATGAAATGTGTATAAGCTTCCAAAGTTCATCTGTTGTGTTTTGATAGTCTTACAAATGACCACATTAACATCTAACTAGCTCGTAAAGGTTTTAAGGTAAGATCTGATTTAACCTAATTGCTGAGATGTATAAAATACAATGTTTAGATCAGGGAAGAAAAATATTACCATAATAAGTTGATGAGATATACATATGCCCTTAAAATGAGGAAAAATCCTAGTCAGGTTTTTATTTAAAAAAAAACCAGTTATGAGATGGAATGACATAACTTGGTAAACTTCTTAATTCAGCATACGAATGAATATGAAGGAAGTTAATTTTTAAACAGCAGATTTGAATTTGCCCAGTCAGTTACCAAATATTATAGTATTAAAGGAATGCAAACAAAATAATTCATTGCCCATTTCAGAAACCTTAGAAGTTTAAAGGTGTCTTCGAAGATATACATGAGCACACAGAGAGATTTCCTACAACATAGTTTGCTGTGAATTATTCATGGAAAACTCAGGGAAGATACTGTCTGAAACAGTTTTCTTGCCAGCTGCTTCTGTTCTTAAATGTTTTAAAATTTGAAGAGATTTTGCTTCAGAAATAGGATGGGAACTGTGGCTGACTTTTAAAAGCAGCTTTTTCCATTCTGAATTTTGTAAGACATGTTATTGAAAACTTATCCTTATTAAATCTAGCAAGCTGGTCTTCAAAAAACTGGCTGAGCACTAAATGGGAATAAAGCGTTTTCTAATAGAAGAGAATATATGTAGTGCAGGGAGTTACATATGGAGTCCTTGGTGGTCTCTGAGTTTGGTTGTTTGCTTGCAGATGTTTTGTTACTAGACTAGGCTTTATATACAGCAGTTCGCCCTGCTAGTATTGGTGGATGTATTGTTTCTCTTGGTAGTTTCTCGATTAAGCTGCTGTTTACTGCTTGATTGTTTGTCTGAGCTGTCGTTCCTTCATTAGAGTATCAAATTTTTATTGTGGTCAAAGACCTGCATAAAGAGGCTGGGTAGAGTCAGTTAAAAACCTAGACTTGTTTATTTGGTGTTAATCTCTTCTTATCTGGATGTTGCTTGACTTTCATTAGTTCTGTTTCTATGGAGGAAAATAGTGATGTGATGTGAAATGAAACCATAATCTCATTTTCTCCATTATTAGATCTTCAATTTACTTTTTTGAAGGCATACATAAAAGCATATGAAGATGGATACACTGCTTTTCATACTGTTCTTCTTTTGTGATTTCATCTTTCTTAGTTTGTTCATTAAAGGTTCTCCTGATCAGGTCATCTAGTTTCTGTATTGGGTTGGTGCTTATTTGGGACATAGGTTTCTTTGTCTTTCTGTAATTATTTGGCTTTTTATATGAATTGTGATCAGTCCATGATAACTGTGATTTGGCCTTGGTCTACTGCTAGGATGATGATGGCTTGGTCTTTCTTTAGGTTTTTGAACTTTGCTCTGTCCTCTGCTTGAGTTAGTTTTGTTTCTATGTTCTTCTGGTCTGTGATGTGCCTTGTGTTTTCTTGGATCTCTGTGGCAAGTCCTGAGTTTTTAAGTTCTGCTTGTAAGGCTACAAAGGATTTTAACTGTTTAGTACTAGCTATGTTGTAGAAGAAGCCTTTCGGTAGGATAGGAGCTGCCCAGAGTTTGTTATAAGGCAGGTGGCTATATAAATGTTTTAAATAAATTTATAAATAAAGAGTGTTCCGCAGTGGATAGTGGAATGACTGTACAGGTTGATAACCCAATCAGTTTCAGGTATGTCTTTGCTTCTGGGGTTTAGCATAAATGTTTCATTTGGAGTTTTGTTTGACTTTATCCAGCCTGTCTTAGGTATATAGTCTTGATGGTGGTTTGTCAGCATTTTTGTGTGCTCTGGGGTCATGGTATGTTCCCAGATTTTCCTTGAGGTTATTCATGGTGTGCTGGTATTCATTTAATCTGAAGTGAGCATCCATGATCATTAGTCATATCATTTTTGGCCCACTTCATTCAGTTTTATTTTTGTAGCCTTTTAATGGTTATCCATTTTTTTAACCCAGATCTTGTAGCCCTATGTTATCACAAGGTGTCTTTTGTACTGATTACTGATTGTGCAGCTCTCATTGTATTGCAGCTGCTGCTGCTGTTGTTGTTATTCCAGATTCTTAATGTTATTTTTGTGGGGCATTAAGAGTCTGGAATAACAACAACAACAACAACAACAACAGCAGCAGCAGCAGCAGCAGCTGCATCACAAGGTGCCTTTTGTACTGATTACTGATTGTGTAGCTCTCATTGTATTGCAGCAGCTGCTGCTGCTGCTGTTATTATTATTATTATTTTCCACTCCCAAAATGATAGGAACTTACATTATGGGAGATTTTTTTTTTCTCTGACTATAAAACAAATGATCCCATAACTGATGGATAATATCTGGTAAAGATTAACTCTATTTGTTTAGTGCTGAAACTGATGAAAAGGGAATCAGATACAATTTTTTATGAAAACAACTGCTATCCATTTTGCAATAGCTGATGAGAGGCTGGACGTTACATGAAAACACACATATATTTTAGGTGATCTACGTGCTTCATGGAATGCTATCATTTCTTACAATTGAGCATGCATTCTTTTGTTATTAGCAGTAAAATCTTAGGCAGACTTAACATAATTTGAATAAATTTTTATAGAGCTAATGTGGGGTCAAAAGAGCCAGCTTGGCATAGTGGTTAAGGCATTAGGCTAGAAACTGGGAGAGTGTGAATTCTAATCCCACTTTAGGCGCAAAGCCAGCTGGGACCTTGGGCCATTCAGTCTCTTTCAGCCCTGGGAAGAAAACAAGGGCAATCCACTTCTGAAAATCTTGGCAAGAAAACTGCAGGGACTTGTCCAGGAAACTGCCAGGAGTCAAAATTGACCTGAAAGCACTAACAGAAAGGGGAGGGTGGCGGGGGGGGGGAGGGTGGAGATCGAAACAACAACTGCCCTTTAGACTATTCCTCATTTAGAGGAAAGACTGGGGGCTAAATCATTTGAATTGGTCAAGATTAGAAAGCTGCCATTTTCCCCCCCTTCTGGAGTAAACATGGAGCTGTTTTTCACTGTGAAAAATACTTGATGGAAGTACTGTATGTAGGTCATGTCATTTGCTGGTTACATCATCATTCATATGTCCTGATTTGCCTTTCCCATGGAGGCCTGTGTGTATCGATACAGCTCATTTTCTTCCCATCAGACAATTAATTATGAGTAATATTGCCAGGGGCTTCACCTCAAGTTGCCTTTTGCTAGTGGTTGTAACTGGGTATAGGGAAGGAAGGAAGGAAGGAAGGAAGGAAGGAAGGAAGGAAGGAAGGAAGGAAGGAAGGAAGGAAGGAAGGAAGGAAGAGCTCTCATAACCCAAGCCCTAACTTTTAATTTGTTTTCTTTTAGTTGTAAACCCTTTAATGTAGGATTATGGAACAATTGACCCTTATATCTATAGTCTACAGAATTTTAGCTTTGTCTTATCTTTCTTTTCTTCTTTCCAGTGGAAGTTTCTTAAAAATGGAATAATATACTATGACTTTTTTTCTTATTTTATTGTTTTATTACTTCTGATAAGCAAAACATGTTAAACTCTCTCTTCAGCAAATTAAAAATGATTGTAAAATACCTCTTTCCAGAACTTAAAAATCACACTCAATTGGCACCCTCAGAACTTTACATGAGGCATATTCAGTGTGGAAAAGAAGCAGAAAATATATAATGTAAGCCCTGCCTTTTCCCACCTAATATTTTCAAGGAATGAAGGGGATTACCAGAATATTTGTTTGTAAAGCAGGAATCTACATGTGTTTTCAGCAGAGTGGTTTTAATCATCAGACTGTCAACTATAATATTTCAACATATGTACTCCTTCGGTGGCAGGAAATTACAGGATTTTAAGGTCTGGGTGTGGGACAGTGTTCGACAGAATATGCGAACATTTTAGGTGTGTGCCTCCTGTTATAACAGGCAAAATGTATGTTTACTTTGGTTGATTAAAAAAAAAGCTATCTTGGAATGTGCTTTGGGACTTGAATATAGGAAGATAAACTAAATTCATTTGCTGCTAACTCCAAAATATACCAGTCATGAATAAAAATGTAATATAAATGCAGTATATAATTTAAATCACTTCATTTTATCTTGATTTACCTAAATGACTTAGCAATGGCAAATGGCATTTTTATTAAAACAAGCTGACTTTGATTTGAAGATTGCATCACTATGCAAAAAAGTCACCTGTACAAAGTGGGGTTTTGCTTTAAGCAAGACATTCCAGTGAGTAGAACACAAAGAACATGTGGTAATTAACGAGAAACCAGAGAAACATTAAGGTGGAGATACTGAGGGATGGATGCAAATATAGGAGGGATGTTAAGGAATTGTGTTTTCTTTGTGCTTTAAAGTGAACTGGGTCTGATCTAAGCAACTGTTTAGATCAGAATTTCCACTTGCTTTGGTATTGATCACCATCATACATGTGGCTTTTCTAATATGTATGAACTCTTCCACAATTACAAGATGAATATTTCATGGTCATATTATATATCATGCTGTCCTGCTGGTCCTTTGCCTATCGAACTGCAGTGAGCTTTTGGCAAATAAGTTGGTGCTACCATAGTTAGACATATTAATGCTTCTGGAAATTTTTAAGAGTATATGTACTGTGCTGAGCATATAGAAAAGAAACAAACAAGGTAGTATATTTTATTTCACCCTAGACCCCTCTCCCAGTTCTAGAATATGAAATGAGCTCTTATGTAGATTTTGCCTTGTCACATTTGCAAGTTTTGGATTAATCTTGAATCCAAATGCAATTATTCTTATGCAAATTTAGAGTGCAGTTCTTAATTCCAAAACATGTATGCAAATGTATATTTTGCAAATTCAATATAAAAACATTGGGCCTACAATATTTATACAATATTAATAGAAGATCCAAATTATGGCAACTTCATCAGAAAATAAATGCAATATTTATTTTTGTGTGTTTTAAAATGTAAAATAACCAAAATGGATGGAGGCAGCTTATAATTGATACAGTAGAAACTTGAATGGATTTTATTTCTTAGTAAGCGTTATAGCACTGCAAACATTCCTAACTTGGAAACCACATATATCTTTCTGGTGCAATAGAGGTCAATTGCTCATTCTGATCTTTCCCATCCTTGTCCTTGTCCCTTCATCTTTTTTTTAAAAAAAATATACTTTATAGGGCATCATATTTCTTGGCCCAGTAACTCATTCTAATATCAATGTGATATTTGAGGACAAATCATGTTTAACTAATTATACCTATATAAATTATATATTATATAAAAGTAAAGGTTTCCCTGTCTAGTTGTGTCTGACTCTAGGGTGCTTTCTTTTGTAGCTGAAGAAACATTTGCATTGTCCGAAGACATGTCCATGGTCATGTGGCCAGTATGACTACACTCCAAAGCACACATAATGTTGTGCCATTCATTTACTCGCATTCGCATGCTTTTGAACTGCGAGGTGGGCAGGAACTGGGGCAAGACAGGAGCTCACCCAGTCACACTTGGGTCTCGAACTAGGGCTGTCAGCTTTGTTGACATTTTGTTTGAAATCTTATAATAAGGAATAATACATAAGCACACAAAAGACATTTCTAGGGATCAATTTAGCTTGATTTTATCCTTTCCTACTTGTTGATATCGACAAATTTGAGGAGTGCAAAGGATACGGGAAAGAGATTAATTGGTCCAGAAAAGGCAATAAAAGTAGCCAGCAGTTCTGATTTCTAGCAGTGTGTTGCCACCATAAATATATGATCCCAAGAGCAATAGGCAGCAATCAAGAAAAGGAAAGGAACACATCTAAGCCTGGATTTGTCCCCTCCTAGGTCTTGTTCCATGCTTTCTTCAGTTTGGGCAACGTCTAACTAACAAAACCATGAACCTTCCTTCCTTTTGCCTGGTATGAGACCATAATTTCCATTAAGGCCGTAGTGGAAAGTGATGATGGAAATTATAGTTGAGCACATTTGGAGGGCACTAATTTAGGGAGAAAAAACATTTACGAGAACTCTGAATTTTATCCATCTCAAAGTCTTTTTACTTTTCTCTTCTTACAGCAACTTGAACAGGACTTTAGAAGTAGTTACTATTGCTTAGAAGGCTTAAGAAATGAAAGGCATAAAGAGAACATTCTCAGGATGCTGATAGATATGATTCCCCTTTGCATTAATTGGCCAGTGATAGGAGGCGGTTAAAAAAAGCTTCCAGAATTGCTTGGCATTCTCATCAGTGCTTGGCGTTAGAGAATTACAAGGGTGGCATTAAACTTCAAAGGAGAGCAGGCTTAGGAGTGATCTGGGTCTGAGCAATACTGGAAAGCCCACTGCAGTTTGAAGGCCTTACCTTGCCTTGCCTAATGTGGTCCTGATGCTACAATATTTCAATAGAGGAAAAGGGAGACTTAAAAGAAGCTTTCATAGCTGCCTGGCTCTTGAGTATGATGATCATCAGTCCTTTGCAACCTTATGAAGTTCATGTGGTGCAATGTATTCAAATATCAAGTTAATTTAGGAGTAAGCACCAAAATACATTTGAAGGCACAATAAGCTTCATCACAAACATGATTGCACATAAGGATCTCTCATGGTATGGGTGAACATTTCTCCTTCTCACCTTGTAGAATATTTCTTAGGAAAAGAACCACAACTTTGTCAGCATAACAAAAAAAGGGTAGAGGTGTACAATTTTGAACCGCTTTCTTGTTTTCACTTTTTTCAAACTTGCTTTACCTGAAAACCAAATAAACTCTCAGACTTCTTCAACCAGGTACACTATATATTTATTGAGAGTACAATTCCTAGATGTCCTACTTAAAGCCATGCTAACTAGGAGTTTTGGCAG